>NW_028319142.1:2500-64824 GCF_062004578.1 Staurois parvus
TATATGTGTGTGTATGTATGTATGTATATATATGTGTGTGTGTGTATGTATGTATGTATATATATGTGTGTGTGTGTATGTATGTATGTATATATATGTGTGTGTATGTATGTATGTATATATATGTGTGTGTATGTATGTATGTATATATATGTGTGTGTATGTATGTATGTATATATATGTGTGTGTATGTATGTATGTATATATATGTGTGTATGTATGTATTATATATATATATATATATATATATATATATATATATATATATATATATATATATATATATATATATAAATAAATGGTGACAGTTCGTGATATGTGATCAATACCGGAGTTGCTAGTGACTTCACAATCCAGTGGTTTGGTGACTGTAAGAATACGCACTCACCAGATGCGTAACTTATATACGCATGTGATAGATAAATCCGAGGTCCCCCTCATAGGATGAGATGGATTTTTTACTTTTTTAATATTTTACTTTATACTAATATATTTTATCATTTTATTTGGACTGGAGTATATATATTGATTTTAATATATCATCTGATTGGAGTACATACCTTTTTTAGCGCTGCACTTTTTATACGCAAAAAAAGAAATACGCTTGCTTCCATTGCTGAAAGTACTCAATCCGTGGCTGCCATGCTGATGATTTGGCTTTGCTTGCTTGTACTGAATAGTGCAAGGACTGAAGCCTGGCAACAAGCATTTTCAGGAGATCAGCGGTGGTCATCTTACTATTCGGCTGAAGGTGTACGTTACGGTTTTTAAGGGTACTGATAAGTATGTGGGTGGGCTGCTGCTTACCATTCCATATGGAAATGCTGGTTCCCTGGCTGTCATATTGATGATCTGGATTTGATTCTTCCGCCAAGTAAGTGTGTTAGTACTGGCTCAGTGACAGTGAAAGCCAGGCAGCTGGCATCTTCAGAAACAGGCAAGCAGTGGGTGCACAGATAATGAAGTATTGGAGAGATAAGCAAAGACAAGTAAAGGGATCAGGTAGGGAAGAGCAAAGTATTAGATAGTTGGTCTGGTTGAAAAAAGACATAAATCCATCTAGTTCAACCAATAGAAGAGAGAAAAAAATTATTCAATCATATATACTCAGTCCTACACCCACAGTTGATCCAGAGGAAGGCAAAAACCCAGCAAAGTATGATCCAATTTGCTCCTGCAGGGGAAGAAAAATTCCTTCCTGATCCCCCGAGAAGCAATCGGATATTCGCTGGATCAACTTTACCTATAAATGTTATATCCAGTTATATTCTGTGTATCTAAGAAAGAATCCAGGACTTTCCTACAGCAATCCACTGAGCTGGCCACAACCAACTCTTGAGGGAGTCTATTCTACATTGCGGAATTCTTTCCATATTTGGAAGTTAAAGAAGGTTCAGAAGGGTGATTTGGTAGTAAGGGCTCAGGATAGGGTTTGGGTAGCGAAAGGTGAAGTATTAGAGGGCTGAGCTGATAGTAAGGGCTCAGGATAGGGTTTGAGTAGCAAAAGGTGAAGCTGAGCTGATAGTAAGGGCTCAGGATAGGGTTTGAGTAGCAAAAGGTGAAGCTGAGCTGATAGTAAGGGCTCAGGATAGGGTTTGAGTAGCGAAAGGTGAAGCTGAGCTGATAGTAAGGGCTTGGGTAGGTTGGGGTTGAAGTGTTTGGAGGGGTGATCGGATGGTATAGGCCTAGGTTAGGGATTGGGTAGGGAAGGTTAGAGCGGTGATCGGATGTTAAGGGTTTAAGTTGGGGATGAGGTAGGGAAGTGTTTGGAGGGGTGATCTGATGGTAAGTGCTTTGGTTGGGGATCAGGTAGGGAAGAGTTTGAAGTGTTGGCAGGATGATCGGATGGTAATGGCTTAGGTTAGGGATCGGGTAGGAAGGAGTTGGAGGGGTGATCTGATGGTAAGTGCTTAGGTTATGGATCAGGTAGGGAATGGTTGGAGGGTGATCTGATGGTAAGGGCTTAGGGGTCAGGGAGGGCAGAGTTGAAGTGTTGGCGGGGTGATCTAATAGTAATGGCTTAGCTTGGGGATCGGGTAGGGAAGGGTTGAATTGTTGGAAGAGTGATCTGATGGTAAAGGCTTAGGTTAGGGATCAGGTAGGGTAGGGCTGAAGTGTTGGTGGGGTGATCTGATAGTAAGGGCATAGGCTAGGGATCGGATAAGGTTGTAGTGTTGGAAGAGTGAGCCTAATAGTATAGGAATTGCTGGTTCCCTGGCTGTCATGGTGGTGATCTGGAATTCTGAGTATTTCGCCCAGTAAGTATAGTGAAGGAGTGTATGGTAGTAAAGGCTCAGTGACTCAGAAGTAATAAAGCCAGGAAGTTGGCATCTTCAGAAGCCGACTGTCAGTGCCCAGATAATGAAGTCAGAGGGGTGAATTTGTAGTAAAAGGCTCAGGTTAGGGATTGAGTAGGGAAGGGTGAGCTGATAATAAAGGGCACAGG
This sequence comes from Staurois parvus, assembly GCF_062004578.1. Taxonomy (NCBI): domain Eukaryota; kingdom Metazoa; phylum Chordata; class Amphibia; order Anura; family Ranidae; genus Staurois; species Staurois parvus. Next base: position 4,947 of record NW_028319142.1, read on the forward strand.
TTAGGGATCAGGTGAAGAGAAAGGTAAAGTGTTATTGGGGTGAGCTGATGGTAAAGGGCACAGGTTAGGGATTGAGTAGGGAAGGGTGAGCTGTTTGGTAAAGGGCACAGGTTAGGGATAGAGTAGGGAAGGGTGAGCTGATGGTAAAGGACACAGGTTAGGGATTGAGAAGGGAAGGGTGAGCTGATGGTAAAGGACACAGGTTAGGGATAGAGTAGGGAAGGGTGAGCTGATGGTAAAGGGCACAGGTTAGGGATAGAGTAGGGAAGGGTGAGCTGATGGTGAAGGGCACAGGTTAGGGATTGAGTAGGGAAGGGTGAGCTGATAATAAAGGGCACAGGTTAGGGATAGAGTAGGGAAGGGTGAGCTGATAATAAAGGGCACAGGTTAGGGATAGAGTAGGGAAGGGTGAGCTGATGGTAAAGGGCACAGGTTAGGGATAGAGTAGGGAAGGGTGAGCTGATGGTAAAGGGCACAGGTTAGGGATAGAGTAGGGAAGGGTGAGCTGATGGTGAAGGGCACAGGTTAGGGATTGAGTAGGGAAGGGTGAGCTGATGGTAAAGGGCACAGGTTAGGGATAGAATAGGGAAGGGTGAGCTGATGGTAAAGGGCACAGGTTAGGGATTGAGTAGGGAAGGGTGAGCTGATAATAAAGGGCACAGGTTAGGGATAGAGTAGGGAAGGGTGAGCTGATGGTAAAGGGCACAGGTTAGGGATAGAGTAGGGAAGGGTGAGCTGATGGTAAAGGGCACAGGTTAGGGATTGAGTAGGGAAGGGTGAGCTGATGGTAAAGGGCACAGGTTAGGGATAGAGTAGGGAAGGGTGAGCTGATGGTAAAGGGCACAGGTTAGGGATAGAATAGGGAAGGGTGAGCTGATGGTATAGGGCACAGGTTAGGGATAGAGTAGGGAAGGGTGAGCTGATAGTAAAGGGCACAGGTTAGGGATAGAGTAGGGAAGGGTGAGCTGATAGAAGGATAAAAATATAGGTGTGAGCTGATGGTAAAGGGCACACGTAGGGTGAAGTGTTAGAAGTGTGAACTGATAGAAAAGGGCTCAAGTTAGGGATTGGGTTGAGAAGGGTGAATTGCTGGAGGAGTGCTTATAGTAAAGGGCTCAGGTTGGGAATCGAGTAGGGAAGGCTGAGCGGATAGGAAAGGGCTCAGGTAGAGTGAAATGTTGGAAGATTGAGCTTTACAGTAAAGGTTAGGCATTGGGGGAAGGAGGGTGAAGTGTTAGAGTGGTCCACTGATAGCAAATGGCTCAGGTTAGAGATCAAGTAGGGAAGGGTGAAGTGTTGGAGTGAGCTTTTAGTAAAGATCTCAGGTTAGGGATCAGGTTGCAAAGTGATGACAGTATTTAGCCTTCAGGGTCTGGGTTTGGGACACGTAAGAAACTTTAGGACTTGGGATTTCCAGTTAAATGTGTCTTGCAACCCTTCATGTATTTACTCAGAGGTGGCATCACCTCGCTGCTTGGGTATTGTCCCCTGCTGGGGATGTATCTCAGTGCTGCCATGCAGACTGCAATTGATGCTGTAAGAGCTCCTTTGGGGGGGCTAATATTTCTAAGAGCATTGTGGGTAGTGGAGACCCCTTCTTTTGCCTTCACAAGGGTGTCCTAAACACCAGAGGAATCACACTGAGATGAAAGCCATGAGTGTCTTCCCTCCCTGGGAAATCTGAGGCCCAATCCCACCACTGAAGGCCCAGAGCCCTGCTCTTCATTGTGATTAATTATTCCTAATTACGACAATGGAGCTCCACAAGAAACTGACAAGTCCTCAAGGACAACGGTGCTATACATTCTGCCATTTCTTTATAATGTCGTCCTGATCCCTCCATTATAGGAGTCACCAGGCAATCATTCAGGAGTAGAGAATTACACTTCTCTGGATGAATGCCTGTTCCATGCCAGTGACCCTGCTTGTGACACCAGAATCAGGAAGACTTCCCTCTGGTGCTTGCTCTTTCTAAGATCCAAGTCAGAAATGGTAGATTCCTATATTTTCATAGCATAGGTTCTCTTTAATAGTGTGTGAGCCTCTGCTTTAATAGGTGACAGATACTCTATCTGGATTCTTCTTCAAAACAGGGTGATGTCATCTGGCTGATTTATTGTGGGTCGGTATTTGACCTGCACAATTCCTGGATGTAGGTCGGAGCCCAGGTCTAGTGAGAGTCCGATCTGCTAGTTATCGGTCACTGGATGGCTGCTGTGATATGTACAGGCCTGAGGTTCTATAATATACAGTAGATGTATTGTGCATGCTGGATCCCCCCTCTCCTCCAGCATGCCCCCCTCTTCTATGACTGATCACCTGTCTCACGGTGTCTCTCCTTTTCTCTTCCTAACATTTGTGGCCCTGCGTGCTGTGACCTTTAACCCCTGGGTTGGCCTTGCTGTATCAGCGGGAGATCACGGTGAGGTAGGATGATGGGGACGACTGGGTGGGGTGGGGGTGGGGTCTTGGTGTTTTTCTGTTTTTGATGAGGGAGGGAAGTCTTCTGTATGAGCAGATTACAATTATGTGTCTTCAATATAATTTCCCCCATGACACTAATGTTCCCCTGTCAACAGCTTGCACTGACCACTACCCCCACATCCCACATGCATTGCACTAACTGCAGCCCATGATGGCTCTCACTCACTGCGCCATGGTTCATACTGTCTGCCTGCCACCCTATGGCCTCTCACTGACCTCCCATAGCTTGCGCCGAGCCCCCTATGGCTTAGACTGACTGACTGTTTCTGCAGCTTGCACTTGTCCCAGACCACCACCGCCACTCACACTGACCGCTCCATACCCCCATGGTTCATGTCATCTGCCCACCACCCTATGGGCCTTCACTGCCCTTCCACCATGACTTGTGCTGATCACTCTTTTGCCCATGGCTTTCACTGCACCCCCCCAATATGGCTCACATTGACTATTCCTGCAGCTTGCACTTATCCCAGACCACCACAACTTACACTGATCACCCCATGCCCCCCACCACTACCAACACAGCTTGGAATGGCTGCCTAATCACCCCCATGGCTCACACTGACCACCACCTGCCTACAGCTTACGCCTCACCTTTGCCTTTTTCACTCTATGTATTCTGCACCTTCATCTGTCCTTTTCCTCACCCCCCCATGTACTCTGCAGTTCGTGTGCCTACATTCCCCCTTCTCAACGTGTACTCCATGTACCCTTTCCCTGTGATCGCGTCCCCGTCCTCCAAATAATCTGTGTGTCCTACCCCTGTGTAGTCAGTCCTTCTTTCTTCATGATTATCACGCTTTCTTCTCCTCTTGGGTTTAACCTTCGACTCCTGTATGCCCGTTTTCCCCCTCCTGCCGTACTCCAGAGGATGCAGCGCTGGGACATGTGAGGGCGACTGCATGTCTTGTCCTGCACGGGTGTGTGTGTGTGTGTCACCGCAAAGATAAAGGATGTGTTCTCACAGAAGCATGAAGCCCATTGTTATACTACACCGTGTGTGTTCTAAAATACAGAGGTGTGTGCGTGTGTCCTAATATACAGAGTATACCATATGCCATATATATAAAATGCATATACTACTGTGTGGTGTGTTCTAATATACAGAGTAGAGCACGTTGCATACATTTAATGCATATAATACCGTGTGTGGTTTAATACAGAGTATAGTGTGTACCATATATAATTGCCCGCATTCTCCACCAGTTGATAAGGAAAACGACCTGTGCTTACAGTGAAGGTTTGGAAATGTTTAGAAGAGGAGCTACAAAATAAATAATGGAAAGTAGAGAAATTGGACACATGGAGATCTCAAACAAGCCAAGTGTTGAGCTGGAATTTGATCTCTTGGTGAAAATGGGCAGCTTTTAAGCTCCAGTTCTGGACAGATGTCATGTAGGACCTCCTGAACATTGAAGTGTATGTAACCCCAAGAATAAAGAATGTAATACATTGCGGCTTACCAGTGCATTTCATCTACTGTGGCACTCAACTGCTACTAAGTGAGCCTCAGCCTTTTTTCTACAGGGGATCATCTCTTTTGTCATTGCTCAGACTCCTGAGTAATCCATTCTCAAGGATTCCATCAACCAATCAATTTTTTTTTTTTTATTTGCAGTGCAGTATAAGAATGAAAAGGGTCAATCAGATTGCTGAGTACATGTCTGCTTTCAGGCTCGTCTGTATATGATGATAGGTGTGACATGTGATGTACGCTGGAGTTGGACAGCGTGTAATGGGGCCATGCATAGTCATATTTCCCAGCATGCTTTGCTATCCTGCTCATCTTCCCAGCATTCACTTTGCTCTTGCACCACAGACACTATGCTGGCATTCTGTGCACGTTCTGGGTCTAAGAGGCCCTGTACACAGCGGGTGTTCTCAGGCCATCCCCTTGCAGGGTGACTGTGTGTGGGTGGAGGTTGCGGTGGGTTGTAGTGTACATTATCAGGTCTAATCTCTTCCATTTCCCTCTGGTATTAGGGCAGCTCTGGCCTCAGCCCACCAGGGACAGCCTCTTCCCGAAACCTTGAGTGTCCTCCAGAATACGCCCCAAGTGCGTGGAATGCACACCATCATCAGGTAAGACTCCAGTCATCTGAGCTGGAGGTGACCCTATTATCACTTTGTACTTATCTGTTCTCGCCCTTCTCCAGGAACAAAGACACCAACCGAGATGAGTTCATCTTCTACTCCAAACGCCTAATGCGTCTACTCATCGAGCACGCCCTCTCCTTCCTACCTCTTAATGTAAGTGTGCTCTGAGCGTGTCTGCCCCCAACACACACAACAAGTTCTACGTTTTCTCAGTGTGTACATTCCCCCTATTCTACATGTCTCAGTGTGCACCCCCACCCCCATTCAATACCGTGTACCCACAGTAAATGTGCTCTGAAAGTCTGTGCTCACCCTACCCATTCTACATTTCTGCAGTGTGTACACCCCCCATTCTATATGACTCAATGTGTATGTACACCCCTATTCCACATATCTGTAATGTGCTCAGCACCCCCTTTCCCTCTCGTACGTGCGGTGTCCTCAGTGAGAGTGTCCTGTATTTGTGTTATGGTGTATGCCCTCTCCTCACATCTTGGTTAGATAACACTGAGTGTCTCTGTTCTTCTCAGCTGGTGACGGTGGAGACCCCTCAGGGAACCCTGTATCATGGGAAGAGGTTCCATCGCCAGAGGGTGAGTGTAAAGTGCTTGTCCAATCAAAACTTCGATATCAGATCTAAAGGGGTCATGACCACTGAGCTTCATGTTATCCCCGTATGCAGCGTATGCCACTCTTATATGTAATGCTTTTTAAGATGCCGGAGCTCAAATCCTGGTAGCTTACATGTATGTAACACATGAGGTGCTAAAGGGATGTGACCACATAGTTAGCGTATGGAACTCATAGTCTGGAAGCCAGACACCATTGACCAGTAGGTCACCCTGAGCTTATTTCTGTCTTCCTCTAGATCACAGGGGTGTCCATCCTCCGGGCCGGGGAGACTATGGAACAGGCTCTGACCGCAGTGTGTAAAGACATCCGCCTGGGTAAAATCCTCATCCAGACCAATCACAACACAGGAGAGCCCGAGGTGGGTGCATGTCTGCATACCCTCTGTTCACAAGCGGCGCCCTACTATAGTCAGATATTGTGACCGTCTCTTCTTTTTCCTACCTTTGTTCCTCCTCTCTTCTTTCCTTTCCCTCTCGCTCCTTCTGCCCACCATTCGTCACCTCTTTCTCCTCTCCCTCCTTCTGACCACCATTCATCACCTCTTTCTCCTCTCCCTCCTTCTGACCACCATTCATCACCTCTCCTTCTCCTCTCCCTCCTTCTGCCCATTCGTCACCTCTCTCTCCTCTCCCTCCTTCTGACTACCATTCATCACCTCTCCTTCTCCTCTCCCTCCTTCTGCCCACCATTCGTCACCTATTTCTCCTCTCCCTCCTTCTGACCACCATTCATAACCTCTCCTTCTCCTCTCCCTCCTTCTGCCCACCATTCATCACCTCTTTCTCCTCTCAATCCTTCTGACCACCATTCATCACCTCTTTCTCCTCTCCCTCCTTCTGACCACCATTCGTCACCTCTCTTTCTCCTCTCCCTCCTTCTCACCACCATTTGTCATCTCTCCTTCTGATCACCATTTGTCACCTCTCTTTCTCCTCTCTCCCTCCTTCTGACCACCATTTGTCACCTCTCCTTCTGACCACCATTTGTCACCTCTTTCTCCTCTCACCTTCCTTCTGACCACCATTCGTCACCTTATTTTCTCCTCTCCCTCCTTCTGACCACCATTTGTCACCTCTTTCTCCTCTCCCTCCTTCTGACCACCATTCGTTACCTCTCCTTCTCCTCTCCCTCCTTCTGACCACCATTCGTCACCTCTCTGTGTTTTTTTGCAGCTCCATTACCTGCGACTGCCCAAGGAGATCAGTGAGGATTATGTCATTCTCATGGACAGCACCGTGTCCACGGGGGCCGCGGCGATGATGGCCATCCGAGTTCTCTTGGTAGGGGACACACTGAGTGTGTGAGCACCTGTGGCAGTCTAAACCCTCCAGTCCTGCTGCTCCAACCTATGTGACCTCCAGTATACTAAAATACATGTCACCCTATCTTCTATCGCCGCTCAGATATATACTCCATATAGGTCAACTCTAGCTCTGTGTGTAGAATATTCTATGATAATAAGTGGCTATAGGGCTTGGAACAATGTTAGAGCAATAGTTAGGGGTACCAAGGATCTAGTTTATATATTGTATACAGTGGGGCAAAAAAGTATTTAGTCAGCCACCAATTGTGCAAGTTCTCCCACTTACAAAGATGAGAGAGGCCTGTAATTGGCATCATAGGTAGACCTCAACTATGAGAGACAAAATGAGAAAACAAAATCCAGACAATCACATTGGCTGATTTGGAAAGAATTTATTTGCAAATTATGGTGGAAAATAAGTATTTGGTCACCTACAAACAAGCAAGATTTCTGGCTGTCACAGACCTGGACCTTCTTCTTTAAGAGGCTCCTCTGTCCTGCACTCATTACATGTATCAATGGCACCTGTTTGAACTTGTTATCAGTATAAAAGACACCTGTTCACAGCCTCAAACAGTCACACTCCAAACTCCACTATGGTGAAGACCAAAGAGCTGTCGAAGGACACCAGAAACAAAATTGTAGACCTGCACCAGGCTGGGAAGACTGAATCTGCAATAGGCAAGCAGCTTGGTGTGAACAAATCAACTGTGGGAGCAATAATTAGAAAATGGAAGACATACAAGACCACTGATAATCTCCCTCAATCTGGGGCTCCACGCAAGATATCACCCCGTGGGGTCAAAATGATCACAAGAACGGTGAGCAAAAATCCCAGGACCACACGGGGGGACCTAGTGAATGACCTGCAGAGAGCTGGGACCAATGTAACAAAGGCTACCATCAGTAATACACTACGCCGCCAGGGACTCAGATCCTGCAGTGCCAGACGTGTCCCCCTGCTTAATCCAGTACATGTCCGGGCCCGTCTGAAGTTTGCTAGAGAGCATTTGGATGATCCAGAAGAGGATTGGGAGAATGTCATATGGTCAGATGAAACCTAAATAGAACTGTGTGGTAGAAACACAACTCGTCGTGTTTGGAGGAGAGAGAATGCTGAGTTGCATCCAAAGAACACCATACCTACTGTGAAGCATGGGGGTGGCAACATCATGCTTTGGGGCTGTTTCTCCGCAAAGGGACCAGGACAACTGATCCATGTACAGGACAGAATGAATGGGGCCATGTATCGTGAGATTTTGAGTGCAAACCTCCTTCCATCAGCAAGGGCATTGAAGATGAAACATGGCTGGGTCTTCCAACATGACAATGATCCCAAACATACTGCCCGGGCAGCGAAGGAGTGGCTTCGTAAGAAGCATTTCAAGGTCCTGGAGTGGCCTAGCCAGTCTCCAGATCTCAACCCCATAGAAAACCTTTGGAGGGAGTTGAAAGTCCGGATTGCCCAGCGACAGCCCCAAAACATCACTGCTCTAGAGGAGATCTGCATGGAGGAATGGGCCAACATACCAGCAACAGTGTGTGCCAACCTTGTGAAGACTTACAGGAAACGTCTGACCTCTGTCATTGCCAACAAAGGATATATAACAAAGTATTGAGATGAACTTTTCATATTAACCAAATACTTATTTTCCACCATAATTTGCAAATAAATTCTTTCCAAATCAGCCAATGTGATTGTCTGGATTTGTTTTCTCATTTTGTCTCTCATAGTTGAAGTCTACCTATGATGCCAATTACAGGCCTCTCTCATCTTTTTAAGTGGGAGAACTCGCACAATTGGTTGCTGACTAAATACTTTTTTGCCCCACTGTATCATTGCCAGTTATAATTCCCAAGCAAAAACGAAGAGGATATTGTAAATAATTATCTCCAATTAACATCTGTCAGTAACTAATCTTCATAAGAATGTCTTGGAGATGGTCTGATTTATAGGTGTAAATGCTTGGGTGGCTATTATGAAGATTGGGCCAATTAAATGGGAATATTTTAATTCAGGGAAATGAAATATCTGCTGTGGCTGGTAGACCTGTTCCCTAGATCCGATCCAGATATCTGGCATAAGTCATGTGTGTCTTGTCCACAGGATCACGACGTGCAGGAAGATAAGATCTTCTTGCTCTCCCTGTTGATGGCAGAGATGGGAGTACACTCGGTGGCGTACGCCTTCCCGCGAGTGCGCATCATTACCACTGCTGTGGATAAGCGCGTCAACCAGGAATTCCACATCATCCCGGGCATTGGTGAGTGACTTCTGACCTCCTATACAGCCCGTGGGGGAGGAGCAGACTCATAGCACCTTCCCCTGCTTTTGAATTACTGACCCCTGCAGGTGTTTGTATCGCCCTGCAGTGGGTGGAGCTGGTTACGGCCAGTCATGTGGGTCACCGATTCTATAACATGCAATGTTTTCTCTGCAGGTAATTTTGGGGACCGTTTCTTCGGCACAGATGCTCCGTCTGATTGGTGTGACGGTGAAGAGTGTGAAATGGACTATTGAGCGCAGATACAGGGCAGTCCGTCCCAACTCCCAGCCCACCCCCCCCTTTCCTGACTCGCCCTGTGCTCCACCCTTATTTATTACTCTGCTTAACTTCTCCTGGAGAATCTTGAAGCTGGAGTGAAGAGTGTGATCAGCGTCGGGCAGAAACACCAGAAGTGTCGTGCTGCAGGACATTGTAGCTGCATTCTTCATAACATAGGCTTTAAAGAGAACCTGTCATAGGACTGCCTGTAATGGCTGAGGCTGCCATCCTGGAGGAGGTGCCCATTACCTGACTTCTGGAAGTGGTATCAGCGCTGTAGATGGGTGCTGTGCTATGGGAATGACTTCTAGTAGTTTGTAGTATTAGCTCCAGCTCTTGGTTCAGGGGTGTCAGTATCCGGTCCGGTGTTAGAAGATTTAGAAGGGTGCTCTAGTACTAGAATCACTTCTAGTAGTCGGTAGCATCAGATTTAGCTCCATGTTCTGTGCGATAGAGGGCTGTTCAGTATCAGGGACAGCACATTGTGGGGCGCTGTAGAGGGGTGTTGGGTATCGGGGGGCTGTAGTGGGGTAGCAATTAGGGCTGGCACGGTGTTGGGGCAGTGTGGTTTTGCTCGCGAAACACTACTACTAGTCAGTAGTATCAGGCCTGATACTGTGATTTGGGCCTTTCTAAAGGGGTGTCTGTAGAGGGATGTCAGTATCGGGTTGGACACTTTTTGGGGGGCTGTGGAGAAGTGCTGTGCTATGGCACCTCTATTCGTTGTCAGCATAAGGGCCAGCACTGGATTCAGGGCTGTATAAAGGATGCCAGGGCTGGAGAGAGAGCGGTGCTGTGGTTTGGCACTAGTAATCAGTAGTTTCAGGGCTGTGGAGGGTTGTCCGTACACGGTTCAGGGCTGTAGAGGGGTGTCAGTAACAGGTTGGACACTGTGTTGGGTGGCTGTAGAAGAGTGCTGCGCTTTGGCACTAGAATCGCCTCCTAATAGTTGTCAGTATCAGGGCCAGCACTGGATTAAAGGGTTCCAAAGCTGGAAAAGTGCTTTGGCACTAGAATCATCTCTAGTAATCAGTACTATCAGGGCCAGCACTGTATTCATGGCTGTAGAGGGCTGTCAGGATCAGGTTCGAGGCTGTAGAGGGCTGTCAGGATCAGGTTCGAGGCTGTAGAGGGCTGTCAGGATCAGGTTCGAGGCTGTAGAGGGCTGTCAGGATCAGGTTCGAGGCTGTAGAGGGCTGTCAGGATCAGGTTCGAGGCTGTAGAGGGCTGTCAGGATCAGGTTCGAGGCTGTAGAGGGCTGTCAGGATCAGGTTCGAGGCTGTAGAGGGCTGTCAGGATCAGGTTCGAGGCTGTAGAGGGCTGTCAGGATCAGGTTCGAGGCTGTAGAGGGCTGTCAGGATCAGGTTCGAGGCTGTAGAGGGCTGTCAGGATCAGGTTCGAGGCTGTAGAGGGCTGTCAGGATCAGGTTCGAGGCTGTAGAGGGCTGTCAGGATCAGGTTCGAGGCTGTAGAGGGCTGTCAGGTTCGAGGCTGTAGAGGGCTGTCAGGTTCGAGGCTGTAGAGGGCTGTCAGGTTCGAGGCTGTAGAGGGCTGTCAGGTTCGAGGCTGTAGAGGGCTGTCAGGTTCGAGGCTGTAGAGGGCTGTCAGGTTCGAGGCTGTAGAGGGCTGTCAGGTTCGAGGCTGTAGAGGGCTGTCAGGTTCGAGGCTGTAGAGGGCTGTCAGGTTCGAGACTGTAGAGGGCTGTCAGGTTCAGGGCTGTCAGGATCAGGTTCGAGGCTGTAGAGGGCTGTCGTGATCAGGTTCGAGGCTGTAGAGGGCTGTCGTGATCAGGTTCGAGGCTGTAGCGGGCTGTCGATTTCAGGCTCGAGGCTGTAGAGGGCTGTCGGGATCAGGTTGGAGGCTGTAGAGGGCTGTCGGGATCAGGTTGGAGGCTGTAGAGGGCTGTCGGGATCAGGTTGGAGGCTGTAGAGGGCTGTCGGGATCAGGTTGGAGGCTGTAGAGGGCTGTCGGGATCAGGTTGGAGGCTGTAGAGGGCTGTCGGGATCAGGTTGGAGGCTGTAGAGGGCTGTCGGGATCAGGTTGGAGGCTGTAGAGGGCTGTCGGGATCAGGTTGGAGGCTGTAGAGGGCTGTCGGGATCAGGTTGGAGGCTGTAGAGGGCTGTCGGGATCAGGTTGGAGGCTGTAGAGGGCTGTCGGGATCAGGTTGGAGGCTGTAGAGGGCTGTCGGGATCAGGTTGGAGGCTGTAGAGGGCTGTCGGGATCAGGTTGGAGGCTGTAGAGGGCTGTCGGGATCAGGTTCGAGGCTGTAGAGGGCTGTCAGGTTCGGGGCTGTAGAGGGCTGTCAGGTTCGGGGCTGTAGAGGGCTGTCAGGTTCGGGGCTGTAGAGGGCTGTCAGGTTCGGGGCTGTAGAGGGCTGTCAGGTTCGGGGCTGTAGAGGGCTGTCGGGATCAGGTTGGAGGCTGTAGAGGGCTGTCGGGATCAGGTTGGAGGCTGTAGAGGGCTGTCGGGATCAGGTTCGAGGCTGTAGAGGGCTGTCGGGATCAGGTTCGAGGCTGTAGAGGGCTGTCGGGATCAGGTTCGAGGCTGTAGAGGGCTGTCGGGATCAGGTTCGAGGCTGTAGAGGGCTGTCGGGATCAGGTTCGGGGCTGTAGAGGGCTGTCGGGATCAGGTTCGGGGCTGTAGAGGGCTGTCGGGATCAGGTTGGAGGCTGTAGAGGGCTGTCAGGATCAGGTTCGAGGCTGTAGAGGGCTGTCAGGTTCGGGGCTGTAGAGGGCTGTCAGGTTCGGGGCTGTAGAGGGCTGTCAGGTTCGGGGCTGTAGAGGGCTGTCAGGTTCGGGGCTGTAGAGGGCTGTCAGGTTCGGGGCTGTAGAGGGCTGTCAGGTTCGGGGCTGTAGAGGGCTGTCAGGTTCGGGGCTGTAGAGGGCTGTCGGGATCAGGTTGGAGGCTGTAGAGGGCTGTCGGGATCAGGTTGGAGGCTGTAGAGGGCTGTCGGGATCAGGTTGGAGGCTGTAGAGGGCTGTCGGGATCAGGTTGGAGGCTGTAGAGGGCTGTCGGGATCAGGTTCGAGGCTGTAGAGGGCTGTCAGGTTCGGGGCTGTAGAGGGCTGTCAGGTTCGGGGCTGTAGAGGGCTGTCAGGTTCGGGGCTGTAGAGGGCTGTCAGGTTCGGGGCTGTAGAGGGCTGTCAGGTTCGGGGCTGTAGAGGGCTGTCAGGTTCGAGGCTGTAGAGGGCTGTCAGGTTCGAGGCTGTAGAGGGCTGTCAGGTTCGAGGCTGTAGAGGGCTGTCAGGTTCGAGGCTGTAGAGGGCTGTCAGGTTCGAGGCTGTAGAGGGCTGTCAGGTTCGAGGCTGTAGAGGGCTGTCAGGTTCAGGGCTGTCAGGATCAGGCTCGAGGCTGTAGAGGGCTGTCAGGATCAGGCTCGAGGCTGTAGAGGGCTGTCAGGATCAGGCTGGAGGCTGTAGAGGGCTGTCAGGATCAGGCTGGAGGCTGTAGAGGGCTGTCAGGATCAGGCTGGAGGCTGTAGAGGGCTGTCAGGATCAGGCTGGAGGCTGTAGAGGGCTGTCAGGATCAGGCTGGAGGCTGTAGAGGGCTGTCAGGATCAGGCTGGAGGCTGTAGAGGGCTGTCAGGATCAGGCTGGAGGCTGTAGAGGGCTGTCAGGATCAGGCTCGAGGCTGTAGAGGGCTGTCAGGATCAGGCTCGAGGCTGTAGAGGGCTGTCAGGATCAGGCTGGAGGCTGTAGAGGGCTGTCAGGATCAGGTTGGAGGCTGTAGAGGGCTGTCAGGATCAGGTTGGAGGCTGTAGAGGGCTGTCAGGATCAGGTTGGAGGCTGTAGAGTGAACAATATGGTAGTGTGACAAGAGCACCCCTACCTGAAAAAAAGAAGGTTACTAAGAGATCCACGCGGAGTAATATGGATTCAAAAATTCCAGGCAATACTTTATTTGATCACATAGATCATAAGGAGGTTAAACATGAGCACGGTGAACATGTCAAACAGATAAAATCATTTTAAAAGCACTTGGCGTCTTCATATCAGGGTCATTAGGCAAGTAGAGTACCATATAAGGCAATATACGGTAATGGTGAGGTTTTGATCCTAGGTTTCCATGAATTTCCAGCTTGTATTAGAGTGAACCATAGATTCAGCAAATATGTTCCCAATATAAGTCAGGATGTGTAGAGTAGCCTCCTGTGGTATGGAAGCTGGTACACAAAAATACACAAAAAATATATGAAAATATAGGAGCTGAATCACATCCAGGCCTCACCAAGCCTCCCTCTACAGTAATTAGTGGACACCTTCATTACCTTCTTAGTTGTGAAACTGTCATACCCGCTTCTCAAATGTGGGGACTTCCTGGATAGCCACCCCAAGTGAAAACACAGTCCACAGTACCAAATGATTCTGGGGATATATATAGAAATTAGTGTACAAAGCACAGGCATCAAGTGAAACCCTGAAAGCAAAAAACAAAGTATGGGTATATTACCATCAATAGAGATCAAGAGGACTCCCGTCGACTTGAAATAGGATCAGGTCCTTGATGCTTATTCAAAGGTGCATATGGGGGTGGGGAGCCAGGTAGTCACAGTACGTAGATTCCAAACACATATATTGTGTATATAGCAGGCCGTGAATACCTGAGTCTGTATACCCACTGAAGGGTTTCCAAAAATTACTCAATCTGAGAAAATTGAAGCGGTTTGAATAGGATATGGCTTTGTCACAGCATACAATGCCTAAATAGGATAGCGTATAAGTATATATATATATATATATTATCCTCTAAAGAGGGTTTCCAAAAAATTCCCCGTGTATACAGGGTAGATTAGGCCCGTATAACATGCCCTCTTAGCTCCAGATATACTCTATAAATCTACACAGCTGTAAGCTTAAATAACTTGCCACCGGTGGAAGGTATATTCCCCTAGGGGATTGCCGTTTGCAAACCGCTGTAGTAGTAGACTTTATGGTAGTTTCCAGAGGGCCTCGTGCCTTCCTAGCAAGGAGCTGTGACACCGCCGTTCCTTCCCACCTCGTGGGCGCCGCACCCTATGAAGACGCCGAGCGTAGTGACGTTATTACGTTGACGCGTTTCGTCCGCCAATCACCGCAGACTTCGTCAGAACTGGGAGGGGACTTCAATCCATTGCCTTATATGGTGCACTAATTGCATACCAAAGAGTCTCCACCTCGCCATCTTGTGTTGAAAGAGTATCACTACATTCGAAAGATCCAAAGTGAATTAAAACACATATATTAAATTTAAATTGACTGCTGGCAATAAAGAGGGGGGACCATATTATTGTAAATCAGATCATCTTTAAAGAGGATAATGGAAAGAAATTTTTAATATAGTTCAAAAAGTACATGATGACCTTGGAAAAATAGACTGGACAATGAGGAAGGTTGATAACCTGACTAAAGCTGAAAGAATAGCTCTTAGGGAACTTAAGAATGCTAAAAATATTGTGATTAAAAAAAGTGATAAAGGGGGAAATGTAGTATTACTAGAGAGTGTGGAATATGAAAAGGAGGTACTTAGACAGTTGAAGAGTCCGGATACATATCGTAAACTACATAATAATCCTTTCCCCAAACTCGTAGTTGCCCTAAATAAAAAAGTGGAACTGGCACGTGAAGTAAACTTCCTAACTAAACAGGAATGTGACATGCTGACAGTTGATGTCTATAACATCCCCACCTTTTATGTAATCCCAAAAATACATAAAAATCCTACTCAACCACCGGGACGCCCTATAGTATCTGCTATCAGTGGTCCGCTGGAACCAATAGGTAGATTTGTAGATGATCTAATTAAGGATCTGGTCTTGGAACTTAGATCCTATGTAAGGATCAGGTTGGAGGCTGTAGAGGGCTGCCAGGATCAGGTTGGAGGCTGTAGAGGGCTGCCAGGATCAGGTTGGAGGCTGTAGAGGGCTGCCAGGATCAGGTTGGAGGCTGTAGAGGGCTGCCAGGATCAGGTTGGAGGCTGTAGAGGGCTGCCAGGATCAGGTTCGAGGCTGTAGAGTGCTGTCTGTATCAAGTCCGGTATCCGGTTCAGCACGGTGTTGAGGAACTGTAGAGAAGTGCTGTTCTATGGCACTAGAATCGTCTCTAGTAGTCCATAGTATCAGGGCTAGCACTGTATTTGGGGCTGTAGAAGGGTGTCAGTATCTGGTCTAGCTCTGTATTCAGGGCTATAGATGGGTGTCAGTATCCGGTTTGGCACTGTGTTGAGGAACTGTAGAGAAGTGCTGTGCTATGGCACTTTAATCCCCTCTAGCACTGTTTGGTATCAGGGCCAGCACTGTATTTGGGGCTGTAGAAGGGTGTCAGTATCTGCTCCGGCACTGTATTTGGGTCTATAGAGCGGTGTCAGTATCAGGGTCGGAACTGTAAAGGAATCTCAGTGTCAGGGCCAGGACTGTAAAGGCATTTTGGTGTCAGGGTGAGAACTGTGTTTGGGGCTGTAGAAGGGTGTCAGCATCTTATCCGGCACTGTATTGGGGTCTATAGAGCGGTGTCAGTATCAGGGTTGGAACTGTAAAGGCATTTTGGTGTCAGGGCCAGGACTGTGTTTGGGGCTGTAGAAGGGTGTCAGCATCTGGTCCGGCACTGTATTTGGGTCTATAGTGCGGTGGCAGTATCAGGGTCGGAACTGTAAAGGCATCTCAGTGTCAGGGCCAGGACTGTAAAGGCATTTTGGTGTCAGGGCCAGGGCTGTGTTTGGGGCTGTAGAAGGGTGTCAGCATCTGATCCGGCACTGTATTGGGGTCTATAGTGCGGTGTCGGTATCAGGGTCAGAACTGTAAAGGCATCTCAGTGTCAGGGCCAGGACTGTGTTTGGGACTATAGCGGGGTGCCTTGCCTTGGCACTAGAAAACCTTTTGGTAGTCATCAGTTTTGTCAGGTATCAGCTGGTCCCTTTAAAGCCTTGCAGTCAGCAATGTGGTTTTGTTGGCGCAGTCTGGTGTTCCGTGTCTAGTATGGGTCTGCAGGCGTACAGGTAGTTCCTGGCGAGGCACGACAGGTCTCTTACTGGTGGAAATCGGTGATGCCTCGGAAAGACACGTCGGCGATGTGGTGGATGGCGGAGACGCCTAACCAGCAATACTTCCACATCTTCCTGTGCTATGACATTGCCGCTCTCCTCTGGAAATTCACCAAATCAGCCTTTTTCTGGTGCAGCACCTCTCGTACAGCGATATGGGGTGTGACCTGTCTCATCCTCCAATTATACATTGTCATAACTGTCCCCTTTCCAGCAACTTTCTATTGACGAATTAAAGATGTTTTAAAAAAAAAAAGTGTTTGGCCCCCTGATTTAACTTTTACTAAGTTTTCTTGAAATATTACCAACAGGCAAATCTATTTTGGGTTCAAAGTGAAGGAAAATGCCACTAAGTAGTAATGAAGTCCAGAAAAAAAGCAAATCAGCAAATGTGTGTAGAGAGCAAGACTGGTTCTTGGTCCCGAAGGGCAATGAGACAGTAAAACACAACACATCGCCGCAGTCACACGATTACTATGCATTTATATACAGTGCTCAGCATAAATGAGTACAATCCTTTTGGAAAGTAAGATTTTAATCAATATCTCAATGAACGCAAGAGCGATTTCCAAAATTTTGACAAAACTCTGTTTTATAGAACTTTTTTTTTAGCTGATTACACGAAAGTAAGGTTAATAATCTAACTTGGATTGCAAAATCTTCAGTTTTATGCAATTTAGTTGATGCAAAAAAGAATACACTCCCCAACAAAAACTAGTCCATCTAGTATCCTGTATAATATTTTGTATGACCTCCATGACTTGGCACCAAGTCTTCTAGGCATGGAATGAAGAAGTTGGCGACAAATTGCAACATCGATCTTTTTCCATTCTTCAAGATCAACCTCTTTAACCACTTCCCGACAGGCCGTTGCATATAAACGCCCGGACGGTGGCCGTGCAGGGTCGGGTGGCCGTCTATAAACGGCCTCCCCGCACCCTGCTTGTGCGCGCTTTCTGGGAGCGTGCAGCACCGCGATCCGGTGCCCGCTGTGTCCTCCGGACACAGTGAAACACCGATCGTCGGACGCGACCTCTGTACGAGGTCCCGATCATGTGATCACTGATTGGCCAATCAGTGATCACATGTAAAGTAGTAAGCAAGATGTCACTTGTGACATTGCTTACTACGTGTGAAATCTGTGAATGATTACAGAGGTCACATGGTACAAGGCTATTCACAACAGTCTTGTACCATGTGACAAGCTGTGACCAATCACAGCTCACTCAGTACTTTTCAATGAGTGAAAGCATGCAGAGAGAGAGAAATGATTGCTTTTACATCCTATATGGGTGTAAAAGCAATCAGTGTAAAAAAAAAAAAATCTTCATCACCCCCCACAAGTAGTACAGTGTCACCATGGTGACATTGTACTGCTAGGGTGACAGTATGTAAAAAAAAAAATAATATAATAAAATAATGTAAAAACAAAAATGTTTAAAAATTATAATTTTTGGTTATAAACAAATTTGGATTTTTTTTTTTTTTACTAAAAAGATAACGGAATAAATTTTGGCAAAGATTTATGATGAAATATTATTTATTTGCAAAATTTTATAAAAAAAACACTTTTTCTAAATTTTTGGACTTTTTCATTTACATAGCAAAAAAAATAAAAATCCCAGCGGTGAATAAATACCACCAAAATAAAGCTTTATCTGTGTAAAAGGTAAAAAATTCATATGGGTACAGTGTTGCATGACCGCGCAATTGACATTCAAAGTGTGATAGCGCTGAAAGCTGAAAATTGCCCTGGTCAGGAAGGGGGGGGGGGGGGAGTGTCTGGTCTGGAAGTGGTTAAAGCCTGGATGCTGGATGGAGAGTGATGCTCAACTTTGTCTCTTCAGAATTCCCCATAGGTGTTCGATGTGTGTTTTGGATCATTGTCATGCTGGAAAACTGCACGGTGACCAAGGACACAGAGTGATAGCATCTTCTCTTTCAATATAGAGCAGTACAATTGTGAATTTATGACAACATCGATGAAATGCAGCTCCATGACACCAACAGCACTCATGCAGCCCCACAGAAGGACACTGCCACCACCATGTTTCACAATAGGCACCATGCATTTTTCTTTGTACTCCTCACCTTGGCAACGCCATACAGCTTTAAAGTCATCTGTTCCAAAAACATTTATCTTTGTCTCATCACTACTCCAGAGTAGAGTCCCAATTGTCTTCTTTTTCAGCATGAGCCCTGGCAAATTCTAGGTGGGCTTTTTTGTACATGAGAGGCTTCCTTTGAGAACGGCACCCATGCATGTAATTCCTCTGCAGTGTACGCCGTATTGTGTCACGGGAAACAATCACCCCAGCTTGGCTTTCTGCTTCTTTAGCTAACTGCAGTGAACTTGCATGGCAATTTTCTTCAACCCTTCTCAACAGAAGACGCTCCTTTCGAGGTGTTAACTTCCATGGATGGCCTGGACGTCCCTGTGAGATGGTTGCAGTTCCATCTTTGTTAAATTTTTGTATCACTTTTGCTACAGTTTTCTGACTGATAAGTAAAGCTTTGCTAGTTTTCTTGTAGCCTTCACCTTTCTTGCATAAAGAAATTTCTTTCTCAGGCCTTGTGACATTTCTCTTCCATGTGGTGCCATTCGTGGCAGCATGAAATGGGAGGAGTTTTCTTTAAGTAACGCCCTTTTTATAATCCACTGTCTGCTGGACCCCCGTTTAATGAATAATTAGACTAACCCAGCAATGGGCAAACTACGGCCCGGCGGACCTTTTAATCCGGCCCGCGGAGCTAGGCTCCCGCTAGGCTCCTCTCACAGTCCGCCCTGAAGACCGGTGTAGCATGAAAATCTGTCTCCTATGAGGATCTGTCCCCCTCGACGTATCTGCGCATGTGCCGGAGATCGCCGATCGGCTGCTAATGCCTGAAACTGGCACATGCGCAGATACGTCGAGGGGGACAGATCCTTATAGGAGACAGATTTTCATGCTACACCGGAACGGCGCGGGAACACGGCGAGAGGAACGCGCGGAGCAAAGGTAAATGAATTGACACAGGGGGGACTTGGGGACTTAATATGGGGAATGAATTACTATATGGGGGATGAATTACTATAGGGGGGATGAATTACTATATGGGGGATTAATTACTATGCTTACTATGGGGGAATATTACTATACTTACTATGGATGACACATACACATCATTCATCTACTCTTGGTCCGGCCCCCAGGTCCAATATATGAACCCATTGCGGCCCTCAAGTCAAAAAGTTTGCCCACCCCTGGACTAACCTGTAGTTGAATTCTTGATTTTTTTTTTTTTTTTTTTTCTGCATTGCTGCTAGTGCTGGAGTTTAGGATTGCAGTCATCTGGTGTGACCTTTCCTCAGCTTAGCTTGGAAGTGCAACAACTGGCCCATGCTGCCTTGGATATTGCAGGACTGGCCCGGAAGTGACCCTTGGGCACTGGATTCAGTGTAAGGTGCTTTCTAAATCCAGAGCTGTTGGCACTCTCTCAGCACTCACCCTATCTCTGACTCATTTTGTGCGTTGGCCAATTGGCCTGAAAACCAGGTTCTACCTTATTCTTTAAGATTGCAGACCACTTTCAAGTTTCCTGCTTTCTACCTATCCTTCCATGAAAGGGGTTAATGCTGAGGGACTGAGTATTCTATTCCTGCTGCCCACCTACAGTGACTATGATCACCTCCAGTCATCTGATCCTTACCAGCTAGCAACTGTCTGGGTTTCACGAATACCTGAAGCCTTATCTAATACCCTGAGCTATGCGGCCAAAACATTTATTTTTTTAGAAGCAGATGGTGGAGACCCCAATTCTCATGCAAGTAATTTACCTGGGGATGTCTGTTTTGTGCCCTCTGAGGCTAACGATGTCTGCAATCTAAAGCCCTGTTATCACTGTTTTGTGAACGGAGGGTCTCTACTACACTCAAGCAAGACTTTGTGGCCCAAATTCACCCAATTTCTGGCTTGTTCTGACCACAGATGCTTTAAATGCACTCCTGCATCCCCCCTTGCAGATTCCTATAGCTGATCTGCCCATGGCCATAGAGGTCTCTGAGCCATCGAGCCAGAGAGTGTTTTTTGACTCTTATACTGAATCCTCTAGACCTGATCTCATGGAGTGGTGTTCTTTCCCTGTAGGGACTTCCTCTAGTCATGCAATTATTTATATTCCTCCATGATTAGTTTTCCATGATCTACTGAAGTTGGTGAGTATAGGTCAGAAAATCCTTCAAACTCTAACCCAGGGCTCCCATAGGATTCCCCTGTTGGGGTGTGAAAAGACCACTGTCCACCTGTATTGTGGTATGGTCAGACATTCTAGAATGGCCTACGTTTTTCACTTTGGCAACAGTTTTAGGTGTCTGCTTGGAGGGTGCCTAATGGTGGTGGTTTTGCACCATTCACACTTTCTTTCAGCGTTTTAATGTTGCTGATCCTGTGTTACGGCATCCTACAGGTGCTTGCATTTGAGGCATATTTCCCCGCACCATGCATAGGTCGTGAGTGCCCCATCAAGGATATTTTATTAGTGGTGGACTATGAGCAGAGAGGTAAGGGGTCAGATGGGCTCAGTAGCTCAGGTTAAGCATTTAACTCTTGGGGGTTTTAGTACATCAGTTCAGGGCCCTACCTTCCCCTGGTTATTCTGCCCATCCATTGGCCATGCCAGCTTCATCCTTCCTGCCTAGAAAGACATTTTCTGCCAGTGTTTAAGTTAATTGACAGAATTGGCCCTGTTGAGACCTTAGACTAGAGGGGTTACAGCCATGCACAGTCTACCTTTTCGCTGGCTCCAGTCTCTGGAGGTAGAAGGGGCATGATACCAAGATTGAGGCTAAACCCTCACTTTCGAAGGCATTTGATCAGGATGACATGTCTTTCACAGAAATATCTCCTAAACTAAAACCAATTGATATGCTGATTGAAGCTGTACACTGTTTAGTGCTGAAGCAGCGCGAGTCTGATCACCCTAAGGTGTCTCTAATATGGGGTCCCTAAAGTTCCCTACACCGACTAAGACCTTTCCAGTTCAAACACTGGCTGCGCCTATTCTATAAGGAGACTGGACTTGACAGGAGAAATTTTTTATTTTGTTTCCACCAAAATGTATTCGTCCAACAGTTTTCTATTGTGGAAAGTTTCCATAGGAAATGGCCAGTTCTGCCATAGAATTGCCCACTTACAATCTTAACAAGACCATCACTTCCCGGTGGAGGATAATCCCTTGTCCTGGTAGATGAAAGGTTACAGGCTCTCCTTAAGCCTACTTTTGCCCCGGTGGACCCTGCTATGCACCCCACTGTTTCTTTGGTGGTCTGTCTGACCAGGAATGACCATATGACCAGGACACCCCCAGCTTCATCCTTACAGAATCCTCTAGCCATAGTCAGCTAATGAACACACAATGGCAAATTTCTATGATAAGCCTTCTTATCATAGCTGGTCAGCTGAGCTTCCTTGGAAGAAACCCCCTTACCCTTTGAAGGTGAACACCTCTTGGTCTTCTTTGTATATCAAGAAATTCACTTGGGGAAGAGTCTTTTCTTCCCCCAGAGGAAAATAGCTTGCAATTTTACCTGTAGGTCTTCTCCTGGGGTTAGGAAGGGATCCTTTAAACCACTTGCCTACAGGGCACTCTTACCCCCTTCCTGCCCAGGCCAATTTTCAGCTTTCTTTTTTTCTTTCCAAAAAAGATTTTTATTAGAACAATTTTCAGCTTTCAGTGCTGTCGCACTTTGACTATTGTGCGGTCATGCAACACTACCCAAATAAAATTTTTATAATTTTTTTTTTTAGACCGAGAGCTTTCTTTTGGTGGTATTTAAAGTGTTACTAAACCCACAACCATAAACTCAGTCTATATATGCAGTAAAAGCATGCTTGTTATACTCACTGTGAAACCTATGGGGTTAATCCTCTGCATTGTGTAAAAACACTGTTTGATCCTGACTTCTCTGGTCCTCCCCTTCTTCCAGTGTCCCCCTCTTATCTCCTGATAAGACATATGTGAAGTTACTCTGCACATGCTCAATTTGGTTTGTATTGCTAGAGAGGTTTTTTTTTTTCTTGGGAGAGTGCATGTGATCAGCGCAGGGCCAATCAGCACTGTCCAAACAGAGGTCAGGCGTTCTGTATCCTCCTAGAGCAGAATTAAAACACCTCCTACAAGCTTTAACCAGTGCTCTGCTGGACACTGATAGAAGTCACAAGACTGCTGATGAGAAAAGGTATTTAGCAGTTTATATTTACTAAAATAATTGCTTTTCCATGTTGTGTGTACTGTGGGAGACCGGATAAAGTGAATGCAGGGTCCTGAGTTTAGTAACACTTTACTCACCACTGTTTTTTTTTTTTTTTTTTGCTAAACAAATGGAAAAAAACATTTTTGAAGAAAATTTTTTTTTTTAGTTTATGAAATTTTGCAAACAGGTAATTATTCTCCTTCACTGATTACGCTGATGAGGCTGCACTGACGGGCAGCACTGATGGACACTATTGGGACTTAACTGATAGGCGCTGATATGGCTGCACTGATGGACACTGATGAGGCTACACTGATGGACACTATTGGGACTGAACTGATGGGTGCTGATGAGGCTGCACTGATGGACACTAATGAGGCTGCACTGATGGACACTATTGGGACTGAACTGATGGGCGCTGATGAGGCTGCAGTGATGGACACTGATGAGGCTACACTGATGGACACTATTGGGACTGCACTGATGGACACTGACTGGCAGCACCGATGTCCCCTTGGGACTGCACTGATCTCCTGATGTGTAAATACAGTTGCTGATTATGGGCTTTCCTCTCTCTTCACTCTTTCACAGCATGAGGAATATGCAGCCGATAACTGGCAACTGTATTTACGTTGTAAGCAGCTGTCACTGGACACAGATTGGCCATGATTGGCCCCTTTTTACCATGTCATGTGATCAGCTGCGATCACAGAGCTTGCCGGGTGCGCGGTTCTGGTGGATGTCACATGATGCCCTTCCAGAACTAGACAACCACGCTGTAGCTCAGTCGTCAAGTGGTTAATCTGTCTTCCCAAGCTAAGTCTAAACACGTAACATACTTTGAAGAAGAAGACAATGCATTCCAAACCAGCCAAAATGGAGACAAGGCCTCTGCACAGTGATGGGGCGCTGCCCTTCTCAAAGTGGGAGAAGGGATGCCTGTTGGCCTTCTGGTCCCAGAACATTTCAGGTTTTTTTCAGGAGCTACAAACTGGAGTTGTTCTCTACCGCTGATCCACTTTATGCTCTCCAACTTGTATCTTTCCCAGTTATGGTGAGTGGATCTGCCTTCTGCTGTCCAATGGTTTTTGCCTCAAGGGGGTTTATTTACTAAAGCTGGATAGTGCAAAATCAGGCTCACTTCTGCATAGAAACAAATCGGCTTCCAGATTTTATTTCCAAAGCCTAATTGAACAAGCTGAGGTTAGAAGCTGATTACTTTCCCTGCAGATTTGATCCTGATGTTGCACCCTTCAGCTTTAGTAAATAAACCCCTAGGTGTCACTAGTTCTCTGCCAACAGAAGAACACTCTACAGGTTTATGTAAAATATTTGTGCAGCGCTAAAAAAAAAATATATTAATTGTACGTAAAATGATAATGTCCTGATGCATGTAAGAAAATCGATAACTCAATTCTAGATATGAATAGATGCCATATATATATTATTCCAGTCCACAAGTAAATAAATATAGCCAAGGCCCAGGTGACTTGATTAATCCCAGTTATATATAATTCAAAAGGTCTGGTGAGGGGCAGGAAACAGATAAAATGCGCACTCACCAGATGCGCAAAGATATTGCCCAGTATGATATTAAGTGGAGGTCTGCCAGGGATCCCTCTTTAGGGTGGTATTAGATGCAGCTCAGGAAAGGTGGATCTCATTAAGGTTGCAGGATGGTGGTGAAATCGGAGGTCCCCTTTAAGGATGTGGGTACAGCCTCTTCTAGGCACTGGGATGGTCACCAGGGGGAGCTCTGAGGGATTTAAGTGCTCACTTGCTCAGACAAGGAAACAAGGCAGCCTTTCTTCAAGAACCACTGTCCTTCAATGTTTTCAATCACAGAGATTGCCCAACAGAAGCCACACATGCCCTGCTTCCAGGGGTGGACTGACCATTTGGAAACTCTGGCACTGCCCGAGGGCCCGGGGTCAGTAGGGGGCCCCATGAGATGCCCCTGGTACCTTTTTCATAGGCTTTTTTGAGTTTGGGCAAGTACACAGGGGCCCCATGATCCCCTATTGCCCGGGGGCCCCATGGGTTATCAGTCCACCCCTGCCTGCTTCCTAACATCGGAGACGCGCAGCTTTAAGTAAGCAACATCCTGCTCACTCAGAAGATTGTACTCCCGCTCTGCGACCTCCGCCAATGTCTGTATCACTGGCTCCTCAGAGGACACGTCCTGCCAGTGACCCGGGGGCAATCCTCTCATCAGCCCCAGAGCTGCGATCACAACCAAGCCAGGTTTCTCTACAGGTTTCTACTCAAACCTCTTAATAGTTTCCAAATCAAATAGAAGAGTTCAGTCCATTCTGGATCAAAAAACTTTAAACTCGCTTCTACAGGTTCAGAGGTTTTACATGGAAAATGCCAGGTCGGTCATTGCCTCCTTTAGACCTCCATTGAAATGGATTTTTTGGCCTCCATAGACATATGGGTTGCCTACCTGCATGTTCCCATATTTCTGTCTGGTCAGCGCTGTGTTTTGAAGTGGGAGAAATGCATTCCCAGTTTGTTTCCCTGATCTTCGGCCTGTATCCATGACCCCCCACGTTTTCACCAAGGTACTTGCTCCTGTTCCATTCTCCAGGAACTTGCACGGTGGAGTTCTTGGAGATTTTCTTGTTCCTGTTAGGCAACATGTAAAAGACAGCACACATTTGGCATAGCTTTGGTTGGATTCTCAGCCTCAAGACGTCATCGCTTGGCCCGTCTCACAATTTGGAGTATGTGGGTCTGATGCTGAGTTCTAACTTCCCCAGGGCAATTTAGATGTCCATTCAATGCTGGACTCCTCCAATAGGAGGACACATGACAAAAATAGACAATTCATTGCAATGTGTGCATTAATCATCGAGGAGATGCCAGAAGTTGTACTGCTCTAAAAGAAGCAGCCTTGATCCTCCCTTGGGCAGAACTTCATGTTACAACCCTGTCTGCCATGCCATGGTGGATTTTCTCAGTTGCCAGCATCTGGATTTGGAAAATGGACTCTCCATCTGGACTGGTATGTTACCAGGTCCTTTGAGCCCTTGTGGTGGATGCGCTGGTGATGCCATAAGATCAGTTCACCTGATCGAAGTCTTTCCTCTCCTCCAGATTCTCTCATGCCTACTCCAAAAAGATTGAGAAGAAGGGCATTCCAGTCACCATCATTGCACCAAGTTGGTCCAGAATGATATGGTATCCAGACATACACAAGCTCCTGGCATGAATTCCAAGGCCTCTTCCGTATAATCCAGGCCTCCTTTCCTGAGGGCCACTGTTTTATCCTGCTTCACAATTGCTGGCTTTAACAACATGGCAGGGACAGGGGCCTTTCATATTCAGTCATTTCAACCCTCTTGAAGACTAGGAAGTTGACTTTTTGTAATGTCTACCATTGCACCTGGAGGATTTACTTTGCTTGGGGTGGGTCAAAGAATTTTAATCCTATAAATTACGCCATGGGACATATCCAGTCCTTCCTGATGGTTTGGTCTGTACTATTAAGGGACAAATCTCAGTCTTGGACATTATGTTTCAGAAACACTTGGCCTCTCACTCTTTAGTTAAGGTCTTTGTTCAGGAGTAGCTCACATCTCTCTCATGTTTGTTTCCCTGTATCCCCTTGGGATTCTCTCTGCTCTTTACAAGCTACAATTCTAACCTATTATACATATACATACATTCACTTGTTTGACCTTCCTTGTAAGATGGCTATCACCTCTGCGGGGAGAGTCCTTCTCCTTTAATAAGCCATTCTTAGTGTTGTACAATGAAAATGTCTCAAGACCTAAGACCTCCTTTCTACTGAAATTGGTCTGTGCCCTCCACCTTAATCAGGATGTTGTCCTTCAATCTGCGTCTTAAATCACTCACTGGCCACTCTATTAGGTACACCTTGCTAGTACAGGGTTGGACCCCCTTTTGCCTTCAAAACTGCCTTGATTCTTCATGGCTTAGATTCAGCAAGGTGTTGGAAACATTCCTCAGAGATTTTGGTCCATATTGACATGATAGCATCACGCAGTTGCTACAGATTTGTCGGCTGCACATCCATGATGCAAATCTCCCATTCCACCACATCCCAAAGGTGCTCTATTGGATTGAGATCTAGTGACTGTGAAGGCCATTGGAGTACAGTGACTTCATTGTCATGTTCAAGAAGCCAGTTGACGATGACTGGAGCTTTGTGACATGGTGCATTATCCTGTTGGAAGTAGCCATCAGAAGATGGGGACACTGTAGTCATAAAGGGTTGGACATGGTCAGCAACAATACTCACATAAGCCGTTGCATTTAAATGATGCTCAATTTTTACTAAGGGGCCCAAAGTGTGCCAAGGAAATATCCCCCACACCATTACACCACCACCAGCCTGAACCGTTGATACAAGGCAGGATGGATCCATGCTTTCATGTTGTTTACGCCAAATTCTGACCCTACCATCTGAATGTCGCAGTTGAAATTGGGACTCATCAGACCAGGCAATGTTTTTCCAATCTTCTATTGTCCAATTTTGGTGAACCTTTGCGAATTGTGCCTCCATTTCCTGTTTCTTAGCTGACAGAAGTGGCACCCGGTTTGGTCTTCTGCTGCTGTAGCCCATTTCAAGGTTCGATATGTTCAGAGATGGTATTCTGCATACCTTGATTGTAACGAGTGGTTATTTGAATTAGTGTTGCCTTTCTATTATCTCAAACCAGTCTGCCCATTTTCCTCTGACATCAACAAGACATTTGTTTTTTTTCGGACATTTTTCGTCCACACAACTGCCGCTTACTGGATATTTTCTCTTTTTTGTACCACTCTCTGTAAACCCTAGAGATTGTTGTGCTTAAAAATCCCAGTAGATCAGCAGTTTTTGAAAACCTCAGACCAGCCTGTCTGGCACCAAAAACCATGCCATCTTTAAAGTCACTTCAATCCCCTTTCTTCCCCATTCTGATGTTTGGTTTGAACTTCAGCAAGTTGTCTTCACCACTTCCGTAAATGAACTGAGCAGGCTAGATTCTGAGCGATCGGGAGCAGAAAAGAACTGTCAAAAGACCTGCGTAACAATGGAACTTTATAAAGAAAGAAAAGGATATACAGTATCTCCCAGAAGTGAGTACCCCCTCACATTTGTGTAAATATTTGATTGTATCTTTTCATGTGACAACACTGAAAAAATGACACTTTGCTACAATGTGACGTAGTGAGTGTTCAGCTTGTATAACATGTAAATTTGCTGTCCCCTCAAAATAACTCAACACACAGCCATTAATGTCTAAACCGCTGGCAACAAAAGTGAGTCCACCCCTAAGTGACAATATTTTGTGTGGCTGCCATTATTTTCCAGCACTGCCTTAACCTTCTTGGGCATGGAGTTCACCAGAGCTTCACAGGTTGCCACTGGAGTCCTTTTGCACAACTCCATGACGACATCACAATGCTGGTGGATGTTAGAGACCTTGTGCTCCTCCACCTTCCATTTGAGGATGTCCCACAGATGCTCAATAGGGTTTAGGTCTAGAGACATGCTTGACCAGTCCATCACCTTTACCATCAGCTTCTTTAGCAAGGCAGTGGTCATCTTTGAGGTGTGTTTGGGGTCGTTATCATGTTGGAATACTGCCCTGAGGCCCAGTCTCTGAAGGGAGGGGATCATTCTCTGCTTCAGTATGTCACAGTACATGTTGGCATTCATGGTTCCCTCAATGAACTGTAGCCCCCCAGTGCCGGCAGCACTCATGCAGCCCCAGATCATGACACTCCCACCACCATGCTTGACTGTAGGTAAGACACACTTGTCTTTGTACTCCTCACCTGGTTGCCACCACACACACTTGACACCATCTGAACCCAATCAGTTGATGTTGGTGTCATCAGACCACAGGACATGGTTCTAGTAATCCATGTCCTTAGTCTGCTTGTCTTCAGCAAACTGTTTGCGGCTTTCTTGTCCATCATCCTTAGAAGAGGCTTCCTTCTGGGATGACAGCCATGCAGACCAATTTGATGCAGTGTGCGGCGTATGGTCTGAGCACTGACAGGCTGACCCCCCACCCCTTCAACCTCTGCAGCAATGCTGGCAACACTCATACATCTATTTCCCAAAGACAACCTCAGGATATGACGCTGAGCACCTGCACTCAACTTCTGTGGTCGTCCATGGCGAGGCCTCTTCTGAGTGGAACCTGTCCTGTTAAACCGCTGTATGGTCTTGGCCACCGTGCTGCAGCTCAGTTTCAGGGTCTTGGCAATCTTCTTATAGCCTAGGCCATCTTTATGTAGAGCAACAATTCTTTTTTTCAGATCCTCAGAGAGTTCTTTGCCATGAGGTGCCATGTTGAACTTCCAGTGACCAGTATGAGAGAGTGAGAGCGATAACACCACATTTAACACACCTGCTCCCCATTCACACCTCATACCCTGTAACACTAACGAGTCACATGACATCGGGGAGGGGAAATGGCAAATTGGGCCCAATTTGGACCTTGTCACTTAGGGCTGGACTCACTTTTGTTGCCAGCGGTTTAGACATTAATGGCTGTGTGTTGAGTTATTTTAAGGGGACAACAAATTTACATGTTATACAAGCTGTACACTGACTACGTCACATTGTAGCAAAGTGTCATTTCTTCAGTGTTGTCACATGAAAAGATACAATCAAATATTTATAAAAAAATGTGAGGGGGGGACTCACTTCTGTGAGATACTGTAAAAAGATATCCAAAGCCTTGAGTATGCCAGTCAGTACTGTTCAATCATTTATTAAGAAGTGGAAAGTTCAGGGATCTCTTGATACCAAGCCAAATTCATGTAGACCAAGAAAGATTGCAGCCACAACTGCCAGAAAATTGTCCGGGATACAAAAAACAACACAGGTAACCTCAGGAGAAATACAGGCTGCTGAGAACATCTTGACACGCCTCACTGAAATTTTATGTGGCATTGGTGCAGTAAAGGATTCCTGGCAACTTGACTATGCAGCTCTTTTTTTTGTTCAAGTATCGTCGTATTGTGCTTCTTAAAAACAACCACAATGTCTTTTTCCAGAGCAGCCTGGATTTTTCCTGAGGTTACCTGTGGGGTTTTCTTTGTATCCCGAACAATTCTTCGGGTAGTTGTGGCTGCAATCTGTCCTGGTCTACCTGACCTTGGCTTGGTATCAAGAGATGCCCAAATTTTCCCTGAATCTTTATAAAGTTCTATTACCTTCTTACCCTGGTCTTGGGGTAGGTTGGGCATGGGATAGTGTGTATATGGGGGTATAATATGTTGGGGTGCAGGGTGATACAGTGGGGCAAATTAATTATGTGATCCCCTGCAGATTTTGTAAGTTTTCCCACTTACAAAGAAATGAAGGGTCTATAACTTTTATTGTAGGTGTATTTTAAATGATAGAGACAGAATATCAACCAAAAATCCAGAAAAAAACACATGATACAAATGTTCTAAATGGAGTTGCAGTTCAGTGAGTAAAATAAGTATTTGATCCCCTACCAACCAACAATGATTCTGGCTCCCACAGATTGGCTATGTGCTCATACGGTACACAGATTAGTCCTGTCAATGTAAGAAGGGGCTCCTAATGACAACTCATTATGTGTATAAAAGACACCTGTCCACAGAATCTCTTTCTTCCATTCAAACCTCACCACCATGGGTAAGACCAAAGAGATGTAAAAGGACGTCAGGGACAAGATTGTAGACCTGCACAGGGCTGTAATGGGCTACAAGACCATCAGCAAGAAAAGAAGCTTGGTGAGAAGGAGACAACTGTTGGAGCGATTATTCACAAATGGAAGAACTACAATATAACCATCAATTGCCCTCAGTCTGGAGCTCCATGCAAGATTTTGCCTCATGGGGTAAGGATGATCATGAGAAAAGTGAAGGATCAGCTCAGAACTACACTCCTCAAAAAAAATTAAAGGAACACTTTGAAAACACATCAGATCTCAATGGGGAAAAAAAATCTCCTGCTGGATCTCTATACTGATATGGACGGGGTAATGTGTTAGGAACGTAAGGATGGCCCATCGTTTGATGGAAATCAAAATGATCGACCTACAGAGGACTGAATTCAAACTCCGAAAATCAAAGTGGAAAAAACGATGCAGTAGGCGAGTCCATTTTGCTGAAAATTAATTGCAGCAACTCAGAACGGTCCTCAGTAGTCTGTATGGCCCCGAAGTGCTTGTATACATTGCATGCTCCTAATGAGACAACGGATGGTGTCCTGGGGTATTTCCTCCCAGATCTGGACCAATGCATCCCTGAGCTCCTGGACAGTCTGTGGTGAAACCTGGTGGCGTCGGCTGGACCGAAACATGATATCCTAGAGGTGTTCTATTGGATTTAGGTCAGGTGAGCGTGGGGGCCATTCAATGGTATCAATTCCCTCATCCTCCAGGAACTGCCTGCATACTCTCCCCACATGAGGCCGGGCATTGTTGTGTACCAGGAGGAACTCAGGACCCACTGCACCAGCGTAGCGTCTGACAATGGGTCCAAGGATTTCATCCCCATACCTAATGGCAGTCAGGGTGCCATTGTCTAGCCTGTAGAGGTCTTTGTGTCCCTCCATGGATATGCCTCCCCAGACCATCACTGACTCCCCACCATAACAGTCATGCTGAATGATGTTACAGCCAGCAGAACGTTCTCCACTAGTTCTCCAGACCTTTTCACGTCTGTCACATGTGCTCAGGGTGGACCGGTTCCCATCTGTGAACAGCACAGGGCGCCAGTGGCGGACCTGCCAATTCTGGTGTTCAAGGGCAAATGCAAATCGAGCTCTATGGTGCCAGGCAGTGATCACAGGGCCAACTTGAGGATGTGGGGCCATCAGGCCGCCCTCATGAAGTTTGTTTCCGATTGTTTAGTCAGAGACATTCACACCAGTGGCCTGCTGGAAGTCATTTTGTAGGGCTCTGGCGGTGCTCATCCTGTTCCTCCTTGTACAACGGAGCAGATACCGGTCCTGCTGATGGGTTAAGGACCTTCTACAGCCCTGTCCAGCTCTCCTAGAGTAACTGCCTGTCTCCTGGAATCTCCTCCATGCTCTTGAGACTGTGCTGGGAGACACAACAAGCCTTCTAGCAATGGCAGGTATTGATGTGCCAGCCTGTGCAACCTCTGTAGGGTCCAGGTATGGCCTCATTCTACCAGTAGTGACACTGACCCTAGCCAAATGCAAAACTAGTGCAAAAACAGTCAGAAAAGAATAGTAGGGGAAAAATGTCAGTGGCCTCCACCTTTAAAACCATTCCTGTTTTGGGGGTTGTCTCATTGTTGCCCATCTAGTGCACCTCTTAATTTCATTAACACCAAAGCAGCTGAAACTGATTAACAACCCCCTCTGCTACTTACCTGACCAGATCAATATCTCAGGAGTTTCATTGACTTGATGCTAAACTGCAGTGTACATGGGAGGAGCTTGTGAATGATCTTAAGGCAGTTGGCACCACAGTCACCAAACAAACCATTGGTAACTCAATACGCCGCCATAAACTGAAATCCTGCAGCACTCCCGCAAGGTCTCCCTCAAGACGGCACATGTACTGGCCCCTCTTAAAGTGGAGTTCCACTCACATAGTCAAAAAATAAAAGTCATCAGCTACAAAAACTGCAACCTGTTTCACCGGCCGTCCTGTATTCCAGGAGGCCAGCATCTTCAGTGTGAGCACCCAGCTGTGACAGCTTGCGGCTTCACAGCCTGGTACCCACTGCACATGTGCGAGTAGCGCTCTGCTTCATGAATAGTCCTGTGGTCTTCTGGGACTTGTCTCGTGTCCCAAAGGACTACGGGGAGGGAGGACACCTTCTGCTGTCGATCGCCTAGGCGATCAGACCGGAAGTCGGAGCGGAAACCTGTCAAATTCAGGTACCCGCTCCCCAAAGGTGCCAATCCTTAACGGGGAGTGGGGGAGCAGTCCTTAAAGCGGAACTTCCCCTTTTGGGTGGAGCTCCGCTTTAAGTTTGCCAATGAACATCTAAATGATTCAGAGAAGGATTGGGAGATAGTGCTGTGGTCAGATGAGACCAAAATTGAGCTCTTTGGCATTAACTCATCTCGCCGTGTTTGAAGAAAGACAAATGTTGACTATGACCCTAAGATCACCATCCTACAGTCAAGCATGTAGTTGGAAACATTATGCTTTGGGGCTCTTTCTCTGCTGAAGGTGCAGGCTGACTTTGCCGCTTTGAGGGGCCAATGGATGGGGCCATGTACTGTGAAATCTTGGATGAGAACCTTCTGCCCTCAGCCAGAACACTGAAGATGGGTTGTGGATGGGTCTTCCAGCATGACAATGACCCAAAACATACCGCCAAGGCAACAAAGGAGTGGCTCAAGAAGAATTAATGTCACGGAGTGGCCTAGCCAGTCTCCAGACCTTCATCCTATAGAAAATGTATGGAGGGAGTTGAAACTTCAAGTTGCCAAGTGACAGCCAAGAGACCTTAAGGATTTAGAGACGATCTGTAAAGAAGAGTGGACCAAAATCCCTCCTGAGATGTCTGCAAACCTGGGAACCAACTACAAGGAAAGTCTTACCTCTGTGCTTCCCAACAAGGGTTCCTCCACCAACTATAAGAAACGTCTTACCTCTGTGCTTGCCAACAAGGGTTCCTCCACCAACAACAAGAAACGTCTTACCTCTGTGCTTCCCAGCAAGGGTTCTCCACCAACTACAAGGAACGTCTTACCTCTGTGCTTCCCAACAAGGGTTCCTCCACCAACTACAAGGAACGTCTTACCTCTGTGCTTCCCAACAAGGGTTCCTCCACCAACTACAAGGAACGTCTTACCTCTGTGCTTCCCAACAAGGGTTCCTCCACCAACTACAAGGAACGTCTTACCTCTGTGCTTCCCAACAAGGGTTCCCCACCAACTACAAGGAATGTCTTACCTCTGTGCTTCCCAACAAGGGTTCCTCCACCAACTACAAGAAACGTCTTACCTCTGTGCTTCCCAACAAGGGTTCTCCACCAACTACAAGGAACGTCTTACCTCTGTGCTTCCCAACAAGGGTTCCTCCACCAACTACAAGGAACGTCTTACCTCTGTGCTTCCCAACAAGGGTTCTCCACCAACTACAAGGAACGTCTTACCTCTGTGCTTCCCAACAAGGGTTCTCCACCAACTACAAGGAACGTCTTACCTCTGTGCTTCCCAACAAGGGTTCTCCACCAACTACAAGGAACGTCTTACCTCTGTGCTTCCCAACAAGGGTTCTCCACCAAGTACTAAGTCATGTTTTGCTCGGGGATCAAATACTTATTTCCCTCACTGAACTGCAACTCCATTTATAACATTTGTATCGCGTGTTGTTTCTGGATTTTTGGTTGATATTCTGTCTCTATCATTTAACATACAACCATGATACAAATCATAGACCCTTCATTTCTCTGTAAGTGGGCAAACTTACACAATCTGCAGGGGATCCAATCATTATTTCCCCCCCTTGTTTACAGGGTAAAGGTGTTTATTATGTATAATGGGGTTCACACAGAAGGATATATAGGAAAACACTGTATATAGGGGTACAGGAGGTAATATGTATATTTGGGAACAGGGTGGTACCATAGGCTGGAGTAAAGGGGTTTATATTGAATATTATGTATGTAAGCATGTTGGGGTACACAGGTTTGTTTTGTAAATAATGGTGAACAGGGTATATAGGGGTACACGGAGTATGATGTATATGGGGGTACTGGAAGTATTATGTATATTGGGCTACAGGGGGCATATATTATACATAAAGCTACATTGTATATTGGGGTACAGGGGCATATTGTATATGGCTACATTGTATATTGGGGTACAGGGGGCATATTATGTTGGGGTACTAGAAGTATGTATATTGGGGTACAGGGGTATACTATATATAAGGCTACATTGTATATTGGGGTACAGGGGGCATATGTTGAGGTACTGGAAGCATGTATATTGGGGTACAGGGGACATGTTATGTTGGGGTACTGGAAGTATGTACATTGGGGTACAGGGAGCTATTCTATATATAAAGCTATATTGGGGTAAAGGGGGCATATTATGTTGGGGTACTGGAACTATGTATATTGCGGTACAGGGGACATGTTATGTTGGGGTACAGGGGGGCATATTATGTTGGGGTACTGGAAGTATGTATATTGGGGTACAGGGGGTATACTATATATAAAGCTATATTGGGGTACAGGGGCCATATTATGTTTGGGTACTGGAAGTATGTATAGTGGGGTACAGGGGACATGTTATGTTGGGGTACAGGGGGCATATTATGTTGGGGCACTGGATGTATGCATATTGGGGTACAGGGGGCATATTATGTTGGGGTACTGGATGTATGCATATTGGAATACAGGGCACATGTTATGTTGGGGTACAGGGGGGTATACTATATAAGGCTATATTGGGGTACAGGGGCCATATGTTGGGGTACTGGAAGTATGCATAGTGGGGTACAGGGGACATGTTATGTTGGGGCACAGGGGGCATATTATGTTGGGGAACTGGATATATGCATATTGGGACACAGGGCACATGTTATGTTGGGGTACGGGGGTATACTATATAAGGCTATATTGGGGTACGGGGGCCATATGTTGAATACTGGAAGTATGCATAGTGGGGTACAGGGGGTATACTATAAATAAGGCTCTATTGGGGTACAGGGGCCATGTTATGTTGGGGTATACTATATATGGCTACATTGTATATTGGGGTACAGGGGCCATGTTATGTTGGGGTACTGGAAGTATGTATATTGGGGTACAGGGGCCATGTTATGTTGGGGTACTGGAAGTATGTATATTGGGGTACAGGGGCCATGTTATGTTGGGGTACTGGAAGTATCTATATTGGGGTACAGGGGGTATACTATATATAAGGCTCTATTGGGGTACAGGGGCCATGTTATGTTGGGGTGCTGTAAGTATGTATATTGGGGTACGGGGGGCATAATATGTTGGGGTACAATAGTAAGTCACATGCTAGGTATTTCACAAAGAGCAGAGCCCTGATCAGTCGCTATAGGAACGCAGCCTGCCGGGGAGGAGCCACCACAGGGATGAACTGTCAGTGAGCCAAATGTCTTCTCCGGTGGGCGTGACCGCAGGGAGGGGGGGGGTCTTCATTCCGCCATGTTTGTAGAGGGCAGGGTCTCCTCTCCCCTGACCACAGCTGGCATGGTAACTCCGCCCCGCCTTCCTCGGTCACGTGTCCCTCCGGCTTTTCTTTTCTCCCCGCCACTTCCGCTTCCGGTCCGCTGCATTAGAGAGCCGGGAGCCGCACACAGCCCGCACGTGTCCAGAGATGGGAGCCTACCTGTCCCAGCCTAACACCGACAAGAGCTCCGGGGAGGGGGGCAGCGGAGGGGTCTGCTACGGCTACTCCGCCATGCAGGGCTGGAGGGTGTCCATGGAGGTGAGTGATCACCCCTCCCCCCCACCTACCTGTATATGCCATCCCCCTCCATTAGCTACATACCCACCTACCTGTATATATGCCATCATCTATATACCCATCCTCCTACCTGTATATACTATCACCTATATACCTACCTGTATATACACCCATCCCTCTCCCCCCACCTACCTACCTGTGTATACCATCCCCCTCAATTATCTACATGCCCACCTACCTGCATATACCACCACCTATATACCTACCCATCCCCCTGCCTGTATATATCACCCCCTTCCCATTATATACATACCTACCTGTATATTCCATCCCCCCACCTACCTACCTATGTGTGTGTGTATTTATATCCCCCACCTACCTAACTGTATACCTACCACTACCTACTTGACTGTCTATAACACCATCCCCCACCCACCCATTATACACTGCTCAACAAAATGACAGGCAGACTTTGTAATCAGAGTGTAGCATCAAGTCACAACCTCCTGTGATATCGATCTGGTCAGGTAGGTAGCAGAGGGGGTTGTTCATCAGTTTCAGCTGGTTTGGTGTAAATGAAATTAACAGGTGCACTAGATGGGAAACAATGAGACCACCCCCAAAACAGGAATGGTTTTACAGGTGGAGGCCACTGACATTTTTTTCCCTGCTCATCTTTTCTGACTGGTTTTCACTAGTTTTGCATTTGGCTAGGGTCAGTGTCACTACTGGTAGCATGAGGCCATACCTGGACCCTACAGAGGTTGTACAGGGAGTACAACTCCTCCAGGATGGCACATAAATACCTGCCATTGCCAGAAGGTTTGCTGTGTCTCCCAGCACAGTCTCAAGAGCATGGAGGAGATTCCAGGAGACAGGCAGTTACTCTAGGAGAGCTGGACAGGACCGTAGAAGGTCCTTAACCCATCAGCAGGACCGGTATCTGCTCCTTTGTGCAAGGAGGAACAGGATGAGCACTGCCAGAGCCCTACAAAATGACCTTCAGCAGGCCACTGGTGTGAATGTCTCTGACCAAACAATCAGAAACAGACTTCATGAGGGTGGCTTGAGGGCCCGATGTCCTCTAGTGGGCCCTGTGCTCACTACCCGGCATCATAGAGCTGGATTGGCATTTGCCATTGAACACCAGAATTGGCAGGTCCACCACTGGCACCCTGTGCTTTTCACAGATGAGAGCAGGTTCCCCCTGAACACATGTGACAGACATGAAAGGGTCTGGAGAAGCCATGGAGAACGTTCTGCTGGCTGTAACATCGTTCACCATGACTGTTTTGGTGGTGGCTCAGTGATGGTCTGGGGAGGCATATCCATGGAGGGACACACAGACCTCTACAGGCTAGACAATGGCACCCTGACTGCCATTAGGTATCAGGATGAAATCCTTGGACCCGTTGTCAGTCCCTACGCTGGTGCAGTGGGTCTAGGGTTCCTCCTGGTGCAGTGGGTCCTGGGTTCCTCCTGGTGCACGACAATGCCAAACCTCATGTGGCGAGAGTATGCAGACAGTTCCTGAAGGATGAAGGAATTGATACCATTGAATCACCACAACCCTCCCCTGACCTAAATCCAATAGAACACCTCTGTAATGTCATGTTTCGGTCCATCGGACACTGCCAGGTTGCACCTCAGACTGCCCAGGAGCTCAGTGATGCTCTGGTCCAGATCTGGGAGGAAATACCCCAGGACACCATCTGTCGTCTCATTAGGAGCATTCCCCGACATTGTCAGGCATGCATACAAGTATGTGGGGGCCAATGAGGACCATTCTGAGTTGCAATTAATTTTCAGCAAAATGGACTCGCCTGCTGCGTCGTTTTTTCACTTTGATTTTTGGGGTGTCTTTGAATTCAGTCCTCTGTAGGTCGATCATTTTCATTTCCATCAAATGATGGGACATCCTTACGTTCCTAACACATTACCCGTCCATACCAGTATAGAGATCCAGCAGGAGATTTTTCCCCATTGAGATCTGATGGGTTTTCAAAGTCTTCCTTTAAATTTGTTGAGCAGTGTATATATTTGACTTGTATATTTATCAATTTGCGAAATTCAGTGAGAGAACAGAAGAAATATCTAAACCAAGTCAATATTTGGTGTGATCACCACCCTTTGGCTTCGAAACCAGAATCCGTTAATTTTGTTAAACTATTTTGAAGAAGCACAAAGAAACGGGCAATATTGTGGATGGTAGCCACAGTGGTCGGGCAATGTTGAGGAGCGTAGCCGCGGTGGTCGGGCAATGTTGAGGAGCGTAGCCGGGGTGGTCGGGCAATGTTGAGGAGCGTAGCCGGGGTGGTCGGGCAATGTTGAGGAGCGTAGCCGGGGTGGTCGGGCAATGTTGAGGAGCGTAGCCGGGGTGGTCGGGCAATGTTGAGGAGCGTAGCCGGGGTGGTCGGGCAATGTTGAGGAGCGTAGCCGGGGTGGTCGGGCAATGTTGAGGAGCGTAGCCGGGGTGGTCGGGCAATGTTGAGGAGCGTAGCCGGGGTGGTCGGGCAATGTTGAGGAGCGTAGCCGGGGTGGTCGGGCAATGTTGAGGAGCGTAGCCGGGGTGGTCGGGCAATGTTGAGGAGCGTAGCCGGGGTGGTCGGGCAATGTTGAGGAGCGTAGCCGGGGTGGTCGGGCAATGTTGAGGAGCGTAGCCGGGGTGGTCAGGCAAAGAAACTTAATGCAGCAGAGGAAAGACACGTCAGGCTCTCTTCCCTTCAACATCGGAATATGTCCATCATTGCCATCACTGCAGAACTGGCAGAAATCGGGACCAAGGTACACCCATCTACTGTCAGGCCAGAAGTGTTCTTCATGAAGGAAATGCGTCCAAAAAGCAATTCCTCCAACATGGAAACAAGGCTAAGCAACTCAACTATGCACAACGTAACATCCCAGACAAATGGCAGCTGGTGCTCCGGACTGATAAGTGAAATATTTGGCTGTAGTAGGAGGCAGTTTGTTCATGGAAGGGCTGAAGACCGGTACAATGAATGTCTGCAAGCAACTGTGAAGCATGGTGGAGATTCCTTGCACATTTGGGTCTGCAATTCTGTAAATGGATTTGGAGATTCGGTCAGGATCTATGGTTTTCTTGATGCTGAGAAATACAGGCAGATACTTATCCATCATGTCATACCATCAGGGAGGCATGTGATTGGCCCCAAATTTATTCTGCAGCAGGACAATGACCCCAAACATACAACCAATGTCATTGAGAACTATCTTCAGTGTAAAGGAGTCTTGGAAGTTATGGTTTGGCCCCCACAGGGCCCTGATCTCAACATCATTGAGTCTGTCTGGGACTACATAACGAGACAGAAGGATATGAGGCAGCCGACATCCAGAGGAGATCTGTGGTTAGTTCTCCAAGATGTTTGGAACAACCTACCTGCCGAGTTCCTTCAAAATCTTGTGTGCAATGTATCTAGAAGAAGGTAAAGGGTGGTCACACCAAATATTGATTGGATTTCTCTTCTTTTACGTTCCATTTTGGTAATTGATAAAAATAAACTATGAACCCTTCTATTCCTGAACGCATTCTTCATTGACCCCATTTTTCACACCTGCCTAAAACTTTTGCACAGTATTACACTACCCTCACCTCCCTACATATATGCACACACCACCCCACTAGGTACATACCTATCTATACCCCATTCCCGCCCACCACCTACCTATTATATGTGTAACGCCTCCACCTACCTACCTGTGTATATATATCACTTGCATACCTATATCCCACCCCACCTACCTATTATACAGTCATGGCCGAAATTGTTGGCACCCTTGATATTTTTCCTGAAAATCAAGTATTTCACACAAAAAAGGTATTGCATTAACACATGTTTTGCTATACACATGTTTATTCCCTTTGTATGTATTGGAACAAATATAAAACAGAGGCAGAAAAGCAAATATGACATAATGTCACACAAAACCCCAAAAATGGGCTGGACAAAAGTATTGGCACCCTTAACTTAATATTTGGTTGCACACCCTTTGGAAAACATAACTGAAATCAGTCGCTTCCTATAACCATCAATAAGCTTCTGACACCTCTCACCCGGAATTTTGGACCACTCTTCCTTTGCAAACAGCTCCAGGTCTCTCTTATTGGAAGGACACCTTTTCCCAACAGCAATTTTAAGATCTCTCCACAGGTGTTCAATGGGATTTAGATCTGGGCTCATTGCTGGCCACTTCAGAACTCTCCAGCGCTTCTTTGCCATCCATTTCTGAGTGCTTTTTGACGTATGTTTGGGGTCATTGTCCTGCTGGAAGACCCAGGATCTTGGACGCAAACCCAGCTTTCTGACACTGGGCCCTACAGTGCGACCCAAAATCCTTTGGTAATCCTCAGATTTCATGATGCCTTGCACACAGTCAAGGCACCCAGTGCCAGAGGCAGCAAAACAACCCCAAAACATCATTGAACCTCCACCATATTTTACCGTAGGTACTGTGTTTTGTTCTTTGTAGGCCTCATTCCGTTTTCGGTAAACAGTAGAATGATGTGCTTTACCGAAAAGCTCTATCTTGGTCTCATCTGTCCACAAGACGTTTTCCCAGAAGGCTTTTGGCTTACTCAAGTACATTTTGGCAAACTGTAGTCTTGCTTTTTTATGTCTCTGTGTCAGCAGTGGGGTCCTCCTGGGTCTCCTGCCATAGCGTTTCAT
This sequence comes from Staurois parvus, assembly GCF_062004578.1. NCBI lineage: Eukaryota > Metazoa > Chordata > Amphibia > Anura > Ranidae > Staurois > Staurois parvus. The sequence continues at coordinate 45,317 of NW_028319142.1, forward strand.
TTCATTTAAATGTCGACGGATAGTTCGCGCTGACACTGATGCTCCCTGAGCCTGCAGGACAGCTTGAATGTCTTTGGAACATGTTTGGGGCTGCTTATCCACCATCCGGACTATTCTGCGTTGCAATCTTTCATCAATTTTCCTCATCCGTCCACGACCAGGGAGATTAGCTACAGTGCCATGGGTTGCAAACTTCTTGATAATGTTGCGCACTGTGGACAAAGGCAAATCTAGTTCTCTGGAGATGGACTTGTAACCTTGAGATTGTTGATATTTTGCCACAATTTTGGTTCTCAGGTCCTCAGACAGTTCTCGTCTCCTCTTTCTGTTGTCCATGCTTAGTGTGGCACAGACAGACACACAATGCAAAGGTTAAGTGAACGTCTCTCCTTTTTATCTGCTTTCAGGTGTGATTTCTATATTGCCCACACCTGTTACTTGCCCCAGGTGAGTTTACAGGAGCATCACATGCTTGTAACATTCTTATTTATCCGCAGTTGTGAAAGGGTGCCAATACTTTTGTCCAGCCCATTTTTGGAGGTTTGTGTGACATTATGTCGAATTTGCTTTCTTTCCTCCCTTTTTTTGTTTTGTCCCAATACACACAAAGGGAATAAACATGTGTATAGCAAAACATGTGTTAATGCAATACGTTTCGTGAGAAATACATGATTTCCTGGAGAAATATCAAGGGTGCCAACAATTTCGGCCATGACTGTATGTGTAACCCCTCCACCTACCTACCTGTGTATATATACCGCTTGCATACCTATATCCCACCCCACCTACCTATTATATGTGTAACCCCTCCACCTACCTACCTGTGTATACCGCTTGCATACCTATATCCCACCTACCTATTATATGTACATCACCCTCCTCACCTAGCTATATATACACCATCATCTACATACCCACCCCTCTTTCCACACACACTCACACCCCTACCTGTATATATCCACACTTACCCGGCCTATCTGCACCAATACCCCCTTCCCGCCTTCTTATAAATATACCCACCTATATCCCATTTTGAGTATAGACCCTGGATCTCCCCTCCCCCACATTCATACCCCCACTGTATTGTTGGCCATACAGAGACCACCACCCCCGTAGGCCCTCACATTGTGTCTCCTCACCTGTACCCCATCCTAAATACCCCACCACACCTGTCAGGCTATAAACCCTGTACAACCTCCCCCCACACTTCTTCCCCCTTATACCTGCATGTACACCCATGTACTGTACTCACCTGGGTGTACAGTATTTGTGTATTCCCCCTCGTTCAACCCTGGTGTATACACTCTATCCTGATTATAGGGAAGAATTGTTCATCTTCTTTTCTTTCTACAGGACGCCCACAACTGCATCCCGGAGCTGGACGGTGAGACGGCCATGTTCTCTGTTTATGATGGACACGGAGGTCAGTATTCTCCAGGTTTCAGTAATGTGGACCCTACCTGTCAAACCCTTCCCCACTCCACATTGCCCCCTTCCAAATAGAGGTCAGCAATAGCTTATCCATGCCAGTAATTTCCTCTCCCTCTTTTTGTATTGGGGTCAGCGATACCCTCGCCCCTCCCCATCACCTAATGCTGATCTCTCCATGCTTTCAACATGTATGTGCTGTATTCTCTTTTCTGTCTGTTGTAGGGGAGGAGGTTGCCTTATACTGTTCCAAGTACCTGCCTGACATCATTAAGGATCAGAGAGCCTACAAGGATGGCAAATTACAGAAGGTGGGTCTCCATACAGGGAGGGGCCGTGTCCTTGAGATATGTCGAAAGGGAGATATCAAGACTGGGTGGTGTCCTATAGATGTGAGGGGCAGAGGGATAGTTTCACATAGATGTTGGGTGGGGGGGTCAGAGGAAACCATGTCATGTAGATGTCAGGAGGGACTATGTCCCATAGATGTGCAGGGGGGCAGGCACAGGGGCATGTCCCATAGATGGGGGGGTTGGGCAGAGGGGCCATGCCCCTTGGATGTCAGGAGACAGGAGGGGCCGTGCCCCATAGATCTCAGGATGCCTCAGTGGATAAAGAGGGGGGGCATGTCCCGTGGATAAATGGTGAAAGGGGACTGGTTGGGTTGCACCTTGGGGGTGGGGCTGAGTTCTGGAGATTTAATTTGGCAGAAGGGCCGCATCCTAGGGGTGGCAGAGGTAGGTGTTGCATTCTAAAAACTGGGGTTGTTGGAACTGATGTATCTTGGAGATGAGAGGGAGGAGAAAATGGTTGTCGGGGAATATCCTTGAGATGTTGGATAGTGGCGTTTGAGGAGCCATATTCTAGAGATATTTGGGAGGGGAAGTGGTTGGGAGTGAGGGGCCATATCCTGGCAATATTGGGGGTGGTAGGGATAAGGGGACAACTCCTGGAAATGGGTTTTGGAGAAATGACCCATGTGTTTGGGGTTTGTCTCAGTTGTGGGTGGCCAAATTAAGGAGGCTGCAGCCTAGAGATATGGGGGGTTGGGACTAATGGACCTTATCTTGAAGATAAGGCCATGTAGTGGGAGGAGAGAAGGACCGTGTGAGGGTGTAGCCCGGAGGTGTTTGAGGGGTTGTATTCTAGAGATAATGGAGAGTGGTTGGGAGTGAGGGGATGCATGCTGGTGATTTTTGGGGGTGGTGGGTGGTTGGGAGTGAAAGATTATATTCATGGAAATGGATGTAGAAGAAAAGGGATATGTCTCAAAAATTGTCGTGGGGGTGTATGAGAGGTCGCATTCTAGAGATATTGGGGGTTTGGAAGTGAGGGACCATATCCTGGAAATGGAGGCATTGAGTGGCAGGGAAAAAAAGCTGTTGGAGTGTATCCCAGAGATGTTGGGTGAGGGGAGGGTTGAGAAGATGTATTCCTGAGATATTGGAGAGGGGTTGGGGATGAGGGGCTGTATCCTGGATTTGGTGGGGAGGAGAGAAGGGCTGTGTGTTGGGTTGTTCCCAGAGATGTTGGGTTGGAGGTTTGAGAAGTTGTATTCTAGAGATATTAGAGGGGAGTTGAAAGTGAAGGGCTCTGTCTTGGACGTGAGGGGGAGGAAAGAAGGGCTGTGTTTTGTGGTGTATCCCAGAGATGTTGGGTTGGAAGATTAAGGGGTTGCTATCTAGAAATATTGGAGAGGGTTTGGGGGTAAGGGGACATATCTTTGAAATGGTGGGGAGTAGAGAGAGGCCATGTGTTGGGGTGTATCCCAGAGATGTTGGGTGAGTGTTTTGAGGAGCTGCATTCTAGAGATTTTGGAGGGGTTGGGAGTAATGGACTGTTTGTTCAAGATGTGGAGGAGAGAGAGGTCATGTGTTGGGGTGTATCCTAAAGGTGTTGGTTGAGAGGATTAGAGGGGCTGTAATCTAGAGATATTGGAGAGGTGCTGGGGTCGAGGGGCCGTGTACTGGGCATGGTGGGGAGGAGAATTGGCGTGTGTTGGGGTGCATCCCGGAGAATCTGGGTAGGGGTTGAGGGGTTTTATTCTTTAGATATTGGTGAAGGGTTGGGGGGGCACTTTATCCTGGATATGGCGGGAAGGAGAGAATTGCCCTGTGTTGGGGAGTATCCCAGAAATGTTGGGTGGGTGGGTTAGAGGGGCTATATTCTAGAGATGTTGGAGGTGAGAGGCCACATCCTGGATATATTGTGGAGGAGAAAAGTGCCATGTGTTGGGGGTGGATCCCAGAGGTGTTGTGTGGGGGTTTGAGGGGCTGCATTCTAGAAATACTGGAGGCCAGTTAGGAGTGCGAGGCCGTATCCTGGAAATGGAGTGCATGAGAGAAGAGAAGGGCTGTGTCGAAGTTTTTCCCAGAGATGTTGGAATGGGGGGGGATACTGAAGATTCCTCAGGCTTTGGGCTATTTGGTAACACTTGTCCTCCTTTGCTAGGCTCTAGAAGATGCCTTCCTCGCCATAGATGAGAAACTGACACAGGAAAACGTGATCAAGGAATTGGCTCAGATGGCCGGACGGCCTATTCATGACCACGATGATAAGAATAAGGTGGCGGATGAGGATGACGGTAAGTGTCTGGATAAACATGAATTGGTCAGAGGCTTTTGAGGGATTCTATTTAGGAGACACCTTTGTGTAGCCACCTAACGCCACTTTTCTGTTTTCAGTGGACAATGAGGAGGCAGTTCTGTTACATGAGGAAGCCACCATGACCATAGAGGAGCTGCTCACCCGTTACGGGCAGAATTGCGGGAAAGGGCCCCGAAATAAGTGTGTCGAAAAGAGAGATCCTGAGGAGCCGGCCAAGGAGGGCAGTGTGAATGGAGAGCTGGACTCAGAGCAGCAGTGTAAGAACGGCAAGAAGGATGACACCTCTTCTGGGATCTCCTCATCCTCGGATGGTGCTGTAGGGGGCAGCAGTGCAGCCTCAGGGAGCTCCTCTAAGGCGGGAGAGGAGGCAGTTTCGTCCTCCACCGGAGAGGCTGGCCCATCCTGTTCCTCCTGCTCCGCCCAGCCCCAAAGCACTGACAAGTCCAAGTTCTTCGAGGACAGTGAAGAGTCCGAGGCAGAAGCGGACGAGGACGACAGTGAGGTAAGTGATAGCTGCCTGCTGTACTTCTCCACAGCGCATGTTGGGGACTTGTCATTTTCTTACCTTGGCATAATTCTAGAGGTTCATTGATCTGTCTGCAGACATTTACACTGGTGGGCTCTGATGGTTCCTTCCTCCACCTAATCAACGTGAAAATGGCATTTTTTAAACTTTGTTTTCGTTACATGCCTAATTTTAGACTGTGACATCCTCCCTGGGTCTGTGTGCTTCTCTATGCAATGCAGGCAGATCTTGGCTGGTGGGAGGGCTGGCATGGTGCTGTACATGACATTCTGAAATCATCACCGCACCCTACCTCAGTACTCCTTTGAAGAACCAAAAATTCAAAATTCCTTGATGGGTTGTTGTCAATCTAGAGGAGTGGATGTTCCTAGGCAGACATTTTGGCACCATATCACCAAGGGGGGGATACTTTAGTGCTATATTAGGGGTGGGAAGGAGGGTTCCCTTTGGCGCCATATCACCAGAAAGGGGTGTCCCTTTGGCGCCATATCACTGGAGGGGGGGAGGGGTCCCTTTTTGGCACTTTATTACTGGAGGAGTTCCATATAGAGGGGCCATTTGGCGCCATGTCACTGGGGGAGGGGTCCATTTGGCACTATTTCAATGTAGTGGGGATTGGGGGTTTCTTTGGCACCATATCACGGAGAATGGAGGAGGTAGGGGTCCTCTTGACACCATATCACAGGCTGGGTCCCTTTTTGGTGCTATATTACTAGGAGGGGTTCCTTTGACGCCATCACCGAGGGAAGGATCCTTTTATGTCGCCATATCTTTGGGTGGGGGTGGAGGTGTTTTTTGGTGCCATATCACAAGGGACTACGGGGGCTGGGGTATTAGGGGTCCTTTTGGGGTGTTCCTTTTGGTGGATTGACTGGCGATCTCTGTTGCAGTATCTCTGGGGGGTCCCTTTAGTGGCATATCACTGGGGGTGGAGGGGTTCTTGGGTTGTCTGGGTTCAGTACATGTATGATATACAATACACATGATGATGTCTTCTTTTCCAGGAGGGTAGCGAGGAGGATTACAGCAGTGAGGAGGCAGAGAACGAGGAAGAAGAGGATAGCGAGGATGTGGAGGAGGAGGATGAAGAGGAGGATGAAGAGGAGGATGAGGAGATGCTCCCAGGAATGGATGGGAAAGAAGAAGTAGGTGCACACTGAAGGTGTTTTTCTCTGGTTGTTGGTTTGGTCAGTTTGAGGGTCCAGAGAATGGAAGTTGTGCTGGTAGCTGGTGTAATTGCTGGGAGTGTTCACCTTCTGCTGCCCAGGATTGGTTGGTGAAGAGCAAACATTCAACAAATACAACACACCTTCAGCGCTCCACTCACAAGGCTTCAGGACAGGCTGTACCCCTCTGTCTGGTCACATGACTCTGGATGCACAGTACAACCACCATGGATAGGAAGACCTGGTTGGTATATTCACTGGCATGGTGTTCCATGGCATTGATAATAAAGATTTATTGGGGGGGGGTGTGTATAAGCTCTGGGCAGGTACGTGGTGTCCCTGGTTATGTTTCAGTTTTGCACCTAAATGAGGTCAGGCAGGGTGTGTTATCTACCAACAGCTGGACAGCCAGGATGGATGGTGGGGAGGCATTTGCACATGCACAGTGGATAAAAAGGTCTACTCACCCCTGTTAAAATGACAGATTTCTATCATGTAAACAAATGACAGATAAATAATTTCAGAACTTTTTCCACCTTTAATGTAATCTATAAACTGTACAACTCAGTTGAACAATGAATTTAAATCTTTTAGGGGGGGGGGGTTAAAACAAAAAACTAAAATAATATAGTTGCATAAGTGTACACACCCTTACCTTTGTTGAAGCCCCTTTTGATGTGATTCCAGCACTCGGTCTTGGATATGAGTCTGTCAGCATGGCACATCCTGACTTGGCAATATTTGCCCACTCTTCCTTGGAAAAACACTCCAAATCTGTCAGATTGCAAGGACATCTCCTGTGCACAGCCCTCTTCAGATCACCCCACAGATTTTCAATCAGATTCAGGTCTGGGCTGTGGCTGGGCCATTCCAAAACGTTCATCTTCTTCTGGTGAAGCCATTCCTTTGTTGATTTGGATGTATGCTTTGGGTCGCTGTCATGCTGAAAGATGAAGTTCCTCTCCATGTTCAGCTCTCTAGCAGAAGCCTGAAGGTTTTGTGCCAAAATTGACTGGTATTTGGAACTGTTCATAATCCCCTCTACCTTGACTAAGGCCCCAGTTCCAGCTGAAGAAAAACCGCCCCAAAGCATGATGCTGCCACCACCATGCTTCACAGTTGGTATGGTGTTCTTTTGGTGATCAGTGTTTTTTTATGCGCCAAACATATCTTTTGGAATTATGGCCAAAGACTTCAACCTTGGTTTCATCAGAGCATAACACATTTTCCCACATGCTTTTGGGGGAGTTCAGATGTGTTTTTACTAAATTTAGCCAGGCTTGGATGTTTTTCTTGGTAAGAAAAGGCTTCCGTCTTGCCACTCTACCCCATAGCCCAGACATATGAAGAATACAGGAGATTGTTGTCACATGTACCACACAGCCAGTACTTTCCAGGTATTCCTGCAGCTCCTTTAACTGCTTCCTGACTGCCCTGTACCAGAAATACTTCTACAGGGCGGCACGGGTACGCAAAATCACGTGTGTGTGTGTGTGTATATATGTATGTATGTGAGTTTGCATCTCTGGATAGGGGGCATGTGCGACCTACTCGGCCGATGCTTTCAATCACCATGTCCCGCCCGTTGGTTACTGAGCATCTCTGACAAGGAGAACTGTTTTTTGTTTACGAACAGTTCTCCCTGACGGCTTGGGCACACTGCTTTGGATGGCTGTGGCACACAGCAGTGTGCTTACTGTGAAGCACACACCGCCCCCTAGTAAAACTCCCAGCACACAGTTCACCCTTTGATTGCCCCTCATGTTAACCCCTTTCTGCTCAGTGTCATTAGTACAGTGCTTTTTATTTTTATTTTTTTATTTATTTTTTTTAGCACTTGTTACTTTATTGGTGTCACGGGGATATCAGTGACAACAGTCAGTTCCCCCCAGTGTCAGAATGTCTGCTATAAATCGCTGATCGCCCCCATTACTATTAATAAAAAAATTAAAATTACAGTATCTATACCGCCATTTGTAAACGCTATAACTGTCATGTAAGCCAATTTACACGTATTGGGATTTTTTTTTTTAGCAAAGACACGGAGCAGAATACATTTTGGCCTAAATGTATGACTGTTTGATTTTTTTTGTTTAATTTTTTTTACTGGACATATTTAACCAGTTGCCCCCTGGCCTATGGCCAAATGGCGCCCGGGTGAACACTTTGTCCCTCGGAGAGGAAGCCATATGGCATCCTTCGTGGACCGCACATTGCACTTGCCCGCAAGGCCACACTGTGGTGAGATCTGTCACGGCCGACGACAGATCTGTGTACCGGCCCTGTTGCCAGTACAATGTGACCTGCTGTGACCGATCACAGCAGGTCACATGACAGTTGTATACAATGGATGGCTTTCTTTCATGCCATCCGTTGTATACAAGTGTCTAGCTGTGAATGATAACAGCGATCACATGTACAGACTGGGCCAATCACAGCCCATCTATATCATGTGATTAGCCATGGCCAATCACAACAAAAGAACCTGAATGAATCGATTTCATTCAGTTAAATGCTTGCTTATAGCAAAGAAATTCTTTGCTATAATTTGTTAAAAAAAAAAAAAATACTGATCACTTCCCCAAAGTAGTGCAATGTTACGATGGTAACATTATACTACTTTGGTCATAGTGTAATATGAAAAAAAAAATCTTAGAGAAAAATGTGAAAAAATTAAAAACCATTCTCAATTTTTTTTTTCTTCTTCGAAATATTGACAAATTACATCTTCAAAAAGCTCGCCATGCCTCTTATGAAATACATCAGACTATCTACTTTGCAAAAAGGGGTAATTTGGGGGATATCTGTACTGTCCTGACATTTGGGGGATATCTGTACTGTCCTGACATTTGGGGGATATCTGTACCGTCCTGACATTTGGGGGATATCTGTACCGTCCTGACATTTGGGGGATATCTGTACCGTCCTGACATTTGGGGGATATCTGTACCGTCCTGACATTTGGGGGATATCTGTACTGTCCTGACATTTGGGGGATATCTGTACTGTCCTGACATTTGGGGGATATCTGTACTGTCCTGACATTTGGGGGATATCTGTACTGTCCTGACATTTGGGGGATATCTGTACTGTCCTGACATTTGGGGGATATCTGTACTGTCCTGACATTTGGGGGATATCTGTACCGTCCTGACATTTGGGGGATATCTGTACTGTCCTGACATTTGGGGGATATCTGTACCGTCCTGACATTTGGGGGATATCTGTACTGTCCTGACATTTGGGGGATATCTGTACTGTCCTGACATTTGGGGGATATCTGTACTGTCCTGACATTTGGGGGATATCTGTACCGTCCTGACATTTGGGGGATATCTGTACCGTCCTGACATTTGGGGGATATCTGTACCGTCCTGACATTTGGGGGATATCTGTACCGATCTGACATTTGGGGGATATCTGTACCGATCTGACATTTGGGGGATATCTGTACCGATCTGACATTTGGGGGATATCTGTACCGATCTGACATTTGGGGGATATCTGTACCGATCTGACATTTGGGGGATATCTGTACCGATCTGACATTTGGGGGATATCTGTACCGATCTGACATTTGGGGGATATCTGTACCGATCTGACATTTGGGGGATATCTGTACCGATCTGACATTTGGGGGATATCTGTACCGATCTGACATTTGGGGGATATCTGTACCGATCTGACATTTGGGGGATATCTGTACCGATCTGACATTTGGGGGATATCTGTACCGATCTGACATTTGGGGGATATCTGTACCGATCTGACATTTGGGGGATATCTGTACCGATCTGACATTTGGGGGATATCTGTACCGATCTGACATTTGGGGGATATCTGTACCGATCTGACATTTGGGGGATATCTGTACCGATCTGACATTTGGGGGATATCTGTACCGATCTGACATTTGGGGGGATATCTGTACCGATCTGGCATTTGGGGGGATATCTGTACCGATCTGGCATTTGGGGGGATATCTGTACGGTCCTGGCATTTGGGGGGATATCTGTACGGTCCTGGCATTTGGGGGGATATCTGTACGGTCCTGGCATTTGGGGGGATATCTGTACGGTCCTGGCATTTGGGGGGATATCTGTACGGTCCTGGCATTTGGGGGGATATCTGTACGGTCCTGGCATTTGGGGGGATATCTGTACGGTCCTGGCATTTGGGGGGATATCTGTACGGTCCTGGCATTTGGGGGGATATCTGTACGGTCCTGGCATTTGGGGGGATATCTGTACGGTCCTGGCATTTGGGGGGATATCTGTACGGTCCTGGCATTTGGGGGGATATCTGTACGGTCCTGGCATTTGGGGGGATATCTGTACGGTCCTGGCATTTGGGGGGATATCTGTACGGTCCTGGCATTTGGGGGGATATCTGTACCGTCCTGACATTTGGGGGGATATCTGTACCGTCCTGACATTTGGGGGATATCTGTACCGTCCTGACATTTGGGGGATATCTGTACCGTCCTGACATTTGGGGGGATATCTGTACCGTCCTGACATTTGGGGGGATATCTGTCCTGTCCTGACATTTTTGGGCTTCAAGAACTTAGATTGGCTCTCAGTACTTCAGGATCGATTGATTTTCAGATATATCCCATAGTTTGTGAACTCTATAACTTTCCTACAGACTAACACTGATTTGGATTATTTTCACCAAAGACATGTAGCAGAATACATCTCGGCCTAAATTTATGAAGAACAATTATTTATTTGCAAACTTTTATAACAGAAACAAAGAAAAACGTGGGTGTGATTTTTTTCAAAATTTTCGGTCTTTTTTTGTTAATTTAACAAAAAATAACTCCAGTGATGATTGCATACCACCAAAAGAAAGCTCTAGTTACGTGAAGAAAATAACATTTTTAGTTTGCCTCTTGGCAGCCTCCCAGACCAGTTTTTTCTTCTCGTGTTTTTTCATCAATTTTGGAGGGATGTCCAGTTCTTGGTGATGTCACTGTTGCGCCATATTTTCTCCACTTCATGAGGACTGTCTTCACTGTGTTCCATGATATATCTAATGCCTTGGAAATTCTTCTTCTGTACACTTCTCCTGACTGATACCTTTTAACAATGAGATCCCTCTGATGCTTTCGGAGCTCTCTGCGGACCATGGATTCTGCTGTAAGAAAATGTCAGGAATGACCTCCTAGAACGGCTGGACTTTATTTGGTGTTAATCGGAGGCTTTTTAAATGATGGTGTGTACTGACTCCTATTTAACATGATTTTGAATGTGATTGCTTAATTCTGAACACCGCTACATCCCCAGTTATAAGAGGGTGTGCACACTTATGTAACCACATTATTTAATTTTTTTATGGTTACTTCAACCCTCTAAAAGATTTCATTTTTTTGTTGTACAGTTTATAGGTCACATTAAAGGTGGAAAAAGTTCTGAAATTATTTGTTTTTTTACACCACAGAAACCTGACATTTTAACAGGGGTATGTAGACTTTTTATATCCACTGTATGTGGGTGTCCAGATTGGGTCAGAGCCGAACATCCATAGTCTGCTTTTGGTTGGGTAATTGTATAGATCTCTTATAGGTCATCTCCAGACAAATACCTCACCGATCCCAATACCATTCCTGCACCCTTTTATCTTGTAAAGCAAGGAATATTCCACCCCCAGGTTCACCATTCTGGTCTCTCATTTGCACAACTTCCAGGTGCGGGGGACTGACAATCCAGTGCTGCACATGTGCGTGTCCCCTCATACTGCCATCACTCCTCACCTGGGTCCTGAGTGGACTCCACTGCTGAACAGCTAGTTTTCACGTCATGTAGGCAGTAACGCAGACCTCCAAAGGAGGACCCTGTCTTCTGTAAATGGGAGAAAAGACTTGAGAATGGAGCGTTACGTAACCACAGCGTTTGGTGGCAAAGGGGCATTTTTCTCAATGTCAACGGTCATTTAGAGCGGATCAGGGAGGGAGGAGGGTTATCAGCATTCAGGATGGCCATTTCCAGTCTTGGCAGGCGTTCCCATGCAGGCTGGAAGCTGCCATTGCCATAGTGTCAGGTATCTGGTCTTATCCTCGTCTGGTAGGGTTATATGAGTCTCTCAGTATCCTAGTATTAGTGTCAGGTATCTGCTGTTATCCTTGTCTGGTACGGTTGTAGGAGTCTCTCGGTATCTTGGTATTGGTGTCTGGTATCTGGTCTTACCCTTATCTGGTAGTCAGAGCCTCTCAGGGTCTTGGTGTTCGTGTTGGGTATCTGCTCTTATCCTTGTCCAGTTGGGTTGTAGGTGTCCAAGTATTTTGGTATTTGTTATCCTTGTCTGGTTGGGATGTAGATGTCTCTCAGTATCTTGGTGTTTGGTATCTGGTCTAATTCCTGTCTGGTCAGGTTGTTGGAGGCTCTCAGGATCTTGGTATTAGTGATTGGATATTTTCTCTTATCCTCTGGTTGGTTGGGTTGTAGGCATCTTCTAGTATCTTGGTATTAGTGTTGAGTATCTGGCCTTATCCTTATCTGGTTGGGTTGTAATGTCTGGTCAGGTTGCAAGAGGCGTCTAGGATCTTGGTATTAGTGTTTGGATATCTGCTCTTATCCTCTGGTTGGGTTGTAGGCATCTTCTAGTATCTTGGTATTAGTGTTGGGTATCTGGTCTTATCCTTGTCTGGTTGGGTTATAGATGTCTCTCATGGTCTTGTTTGTGTCGGGTATCTAGTCTTATCCTTGTCTGGTTGGGTTGTAGGCATCTCCTAGTGTCTTGGTATTCGTGTCTGGTATCTGGTCTTATTCTTGTCTGGTAGGGTTGTACTTGTCTCTCAGGATCTTGGTATTCGTGTTGGGTATCTAGTCTTATCCTTGTCTGGTTGAGTTGTAGGCATCTTCTAATATCTTGGTATTAGTGTTGGGTATCTAGTCTTTTCCTTGTCTGGTAGGGTTGTAGATGTCTCTTGGGGTCATGGTATTAGTTTCGGGTATCTGGTCTTATCCTTGTCTGGTAGGGTTGTACATGTCTCTCAGGATCTTGGTATTAGTGTTGGGTATCTAGTCTTATCCTTGTCTGGTTGGGTTATAGATGTCTCTCATGGTCTTGTTCGTGTTGCGCATCTAGTCTTATCGTTGTCTGGTTGGGTTGTAGGCATCTCCTAGTATCTTGGAATTAGTGTCATGTATTTGGTCTTATCCTTGTCTGGTTGGATTGTAGATGTCTCTTGGTATCTCGGTATCTTGATATTAGTGTCGAGTATCTGGTCTTATCCTTGTCTGGTTGGGTTGTACATGTCTCATGGTCTTGTTGTAAGTGTCGGGTATCTAATCTTATCCTTGTCTGGTTGGGTTGTAGGCATCTCCTAGTATGTTGGTGTTGGGTATCTGGTCGAATCCTTGTCTGGTAGGGTTGTAGATGTCTGTCTTGGTATTAGTGTCGAGTATCTGGTCTTATCCTTTTGTCTGGGAGGGTTATAGGAATTTGTTTTATTGGGATGATATTTAGCTGGTTTTGGATTGTATCCCTGTCTAGTAGTCATTGGGGTCCCAATGTCTCGCAATATTGGGATTTTATTTAGTGTCCGTTTCTGCTCGTGTTCTTGTCTAGGAGGGTTAAAAGAATCCTTGGTATCTTGGCATGGTGGGGGTGATATTTGCTGGCACAGGATTGCATCCTTGTCTGAGATTTTAGTAGTCTCTCAGTATCTTGTCATTATTGGGGTGTTAAGTGCGTGAGATCTGGTCATACCCTTGTCTGGGAGGGTTATAGCAATCTTTATCTTGGCATTGTTGGGGAGGAAGGGGGGGTGTTAAGTTGGTGTTTGGTTGTATTCTTGTCTGGTGGTTTTGGGTTGTCATTTATTGCCTGCTATCTGATCCTGTCCTTGTCACGTAGAGGTCTTGGTATCTTGGCATTATTGAGGTGTTCTTTAGCCAGTATCAGGTGCTGACCTTGTCTGGTGGAGATGTCAAGATACCGAGAGACTCCTATAACCCTACCAAACCAGGATGGTGCTTAATACCATCTAAATAATACCTCAATGACAATACGTTTTCATTATTTGGGTGTCATTTTAATTCCTGATATAAGTTGTATTCTTGTCTGGTAGTGTTAGAGACTCCTTATTACCTCAATTTTTCTCTTATTCCCTTGGTTTCATAAGCCTGGGTATCTGATGTCATAGTAAGGTCTTCTTTCCCTCAGTTTTGTTATCTCTGAGCATTACTCTCCCTGTGTGCAGGTCCCTCCTCTGTTAGTTTAGGTAGGACTTTATCTTGGTGAGTTCTTTATGGAGGACATCCATTCTCAGCTGTGTGATAACAGGTTCTCTTCTCCCCAGCCTGGTTCGGACAGTGGGACTACAGCCGTCGTAGCTCTGATCAGGGGAAAACAGCTGATTGTGGCCAACGCCGGGGACTCTCGTTGCGTGGTATCAGAAGGCGGTAAAGCAGTGGACATGTCTTATGACCACAAACCGGAGGATGAGGTGGAGCTGGCCCGAATTAAGAACGCAGGTGGCAAAGTTACCATGGACGGCCGAGTGAACGGAGGACTTAATCTGTCCCGGGCTATTGGTAAGGACTGACTGGAGTGCTGTTATACTACCTGTGTCTGGAAGTGCTCAGTTGGACCATGTTCAGATACGGCTCATGGCCTTCTATGGGCTAGTGGTCATTCTTCTGTGCTGGGCTCACTCTCTGTATGGCAGGTTTATGAACTGGGATGAGCACGTATTGATTGGTATGCTTGCCCATCTTCTGTCCAATAATCAATGTGGGTGGGAAGGATTAGCTGGCAGTGCTCCACAAGTGATCTTTGATGGCGACTGACTTCCATCTACAGCTCAGTCTGCACCAAGACTGGTCTTCGGTGGGACGCCCTGCCGACTTCTCTGTGGGGCAGGCCCCCCACCTAGGGCGCCCTGCCGACCCTATCCTTCCCCAACCCCAGGGTGCCCTGACGACTTCTATGATGGAGTGATGTATGATGTGGTTCTTACCTAGGTGACCACTTCTACAAGAGAAACAAGAACCTTCCCCCAGAGGAGCAGATGATCTCAGCTCTGCCCGACATCAAAGTGCTGACACTGAACGAGGAACACAACTTCATGGTCATCGCCTGTGATGGTATCTGGTGAGGCGTCCGCCTGCTCCTCTCCCACAATACATTGCTGCGATGGCAGGCGAGGATCTGATGTGTCTTTTCTCTTCCAGGAATGTGATGAGCAGTCAGGAAGTGGTTGATTTTATTCACGACAAGATTAAACAGGAGCCGGCTGGGGATCCTGTCTGCCTGTCATCCATAGTGGAGGAGGTGAGTGAGGACATGATACTGTGCTCCAATTTGGGTATCTCAGCCTTTTTTTCTGGATGTGTGCAAGCTTGTCTCTCCTTTTAAGGGCTGAGACAAGATGGCAACAGCACCTTCCATTTACTGCAAGCTAACCCTTTAGTTTGGTCTTTGCACTCAGACATTTGTCTGGGGGGATGGGACCTGGGGGAGGTGGGAGGTCCCCAGTGCTGGAGAGGTTGAAGGGTTAAGAGGTGATTGAGGGATATGAGTGAGGTATCTGGTGTTTCACATGTGTAGAATGTAAGGGGGTAGGAACAGTACTGGGGTGCAGTGCATGGGAGGCACCAGATAATTGTGTGACGGAGATATGAGATCTCAAGTATTTGTGGTATAAAAAGGTAGAGGAGGGGTCAGTATAGCTGTGAGGGTGGGGTCTATGAAGGCAAAGTGGGTGGTATAGTTGTAGGGGCCACATTGGGGGGAGGGGGTCAGTATGAAGACTGGGCAGGAAGGGTGGGGGAGTAGTTGATATGGGGCTAAGGGGATGGTTCAAAATGGAGGTAAAGGGATGAATCACTTCAGTGGCTATGGGGTGATGGGAGTGGTCAGTGTGGATTCATAGGGGTGATGGGAGGGGTCAATATGGAGGGGGGTGAGAAATTATGGAAGCCTAGGGGTGGAGGAGTGGTTCTGTGAGGTTAAAGGGGAGGAGTCAGGATGGGGTTGGGCGGGAGGGGTCAGGATGGAGGGATGGGGTTGGGCGGGAGGGGTCAGGATGGAGGGATGGGGTTGGGCGGGAGGGGTCAGGATGGAGGGATGGGGTTGGGCGGGAGGGGTCAGGATGGGGTTGGGGAGGAGGGAGGGAGATGGGTCAGTCTGAAGGTATAGTGGTTGAAGGATGAGTTGTAGGGTGTTGCTGCGAGCACGTATTATGCAGGTTAAAGGGGAGGAGTCAGGATGGGGTTGGGTAGGAGGGGTCGGGATGGGGTTGGGTAGGAGGGGTCGGGATGGGGTTGGGTAGGAGGGGTCGGGATGGGGTTGGGTAGGAGGGGTCGGGATGGGGTTGGGTAGGAGGGGTCGGGATGGGGTTGGGTAGGAGGGGTCGGGATGGGGTTGGGTAGGAGGGGTCGGGATGGGGTTGGGTAGGAGGGGTCGGGATGGGGTTGGGTAGGAGGGGTCGGGATGGGGTTGGGTAGGAGTTGTCGGGATGGGGTTGGGTAGGAGTTGTCGGGATGGGGTTGGGTAGGAGTTGTCGGGATGGGGTTGGGTAGGAGTTGTCGGGATGGGGTTGGGTAGGAGTTGTCGGGATGGGGTTGGGTAGGAGTTGTCGGGTAGGAGTTGTCAGGATGGAGGGATGGAGTTGTCGGGTAGGAGTTGTCAGGATGGAGGGATGGGGTTGGGTAGGAGTTGTCAGGATGGAGGGATGGGGTTGGGCAGGAGTTGTCAGGATGGAGGGATGGGGTTGGGCAGGAGGGGTCAGGATGGGGTTGGGGAGGAGGGAGGGTGATGGGTCAGTCTGAAGGCATAGCGGTTGAAAGATGAGTTGTAGGGTGTTGCTGCGAGCGCGTATTATGCAGGTTAAAGGGTAGGGGGCAGGGTCAGTCTTTTTGCTGCTTTGAGCACCTCTGCTGCACTCATTGCCTTTTATGAATAAGGAATGCCAATATAGAACATGTTTTCCCTCGGCAGCTCTTGGACCAGTGCTTGGCTCCTGACACCTCCGGAGACGGTACAGGCTGTGACAACATGACCTGCATCATTGTGCGCTTCAAGCCCTTTTGCCCAAGCAAGAGGAAACTAGATGATGGGGAGATGGGCAGCGCGGACTGCAGCGACAGTAATAAGAAGGCGAAGAGGGATTAGCGGGATGTGCTGCGCCCTCATTGGACTTGAACACTCTACAGACTTTTACGAGTATTTGTCCCTTAATTTTTTTTTTTTTTTTAGAGTTGGTTCTGAAGGCCACTGTACAAATGTGTTTCAATGTTGGGTCTGGGCCAAATGGTGCTCGTGTTGGGGTGGGGGAGGGGAAGGTGGGAGTTGAAATCGGGGGTGGGGGGAGGTAAGGGAAATGGGGCTCACTATCAATTTGTGTATAATTTTGTAATCATTCCATGAACCCCTCCCACTGGCCCTGGAACCTGTGGATGAATTTTAACATGCCTTTTTATAAACCTGTGTCTGCTGAATCAATCTGGCGCCGGTCGGGTGATTAATGGGCCAGTATGGACCTAGCTGGCCGTGGTGATGGTGTAGCGATCCCTGGTGCACTGGCATTAAAAGGTTAATAAGGCTCCTGTGTAAATCACTGCCACTGGGCGAATCGCACTACCAAAGCCATGTCATGAGGAGGAGAGTGTACAGTTGTGATCTACTGCTCGTGCTATCGTGGCCCCGGAGAGCATCAGTGGTCAGTTAGGGCCAATGTCTCTCCACCTTAATGGCAGTGGACATTGGCTCACCTTTCATTGGTGGCATGTTTCAGGGGGTAGCAGACATACCAAGGAAGTTTTTGTTTTCATATTTTGTCCATCTCCTGACAGAAGAGAAGGATCCTTTCAGCAAGTGGTCACATCTGGGATGGGCAGCCTGAGAGTTCACACTCTGCCATGATGGGACTAGTGTTTGCCTGGTTGGGTTATCTGAGAAGATGATTGGGCCCAGAGGGTAGGTTCCTGCTCATATACAGATAATGGGAGTACCCACATATTCGTACACAAGGTGACCAGCCCTGGACCCCAGATGAGTATGGGTAGGGAGGTACTGTCATTGCACTGCAACCCTATTCATTGATGTCTTACATAATGTCTCCGGCTGATGCTAGAGGCTTATATGGGTCCAGTTTCTGGGGTCTGGCATTGGGGGCCTGGTGCCGGCCGTGGCAGAGTCTGGCATTGGGTCCGGGGGCCGGCTTTGGAAGGGTCTGGTATTGGGGCTGGGCACCGGCCGTTGTGGGATCTGGCATTGGGAGCCCGGTGCCAGCCGTGGCAGGGTCTGGTATTGGGGCCGGCCGTGGCAGAGTCTGGCATTGGGTTCGGGGGCAGGCTTTGGAAGGGTCTGGTATTGGGGCTGTGTGCTGGCCGTTGTGGGGTCTGGCATTGGGGGATCAGTGCCAGCCGTGGCAGAGTCTGGTATTGGGGCCAGGTGCCCACCATACACTTCCAATGTAAGCAGTCAGAATGGGATGCTGAGCAGACGTAGCAGGATACGAGTACTGGTCAACACATTGACAGGGCAGAAGAAGCTCTCCATTAGTAGTTGAGTACTTTTTGGAGCAGGTTGGGTATGTTAACGGGACTTGTGCCGGCTTAATCTGGGGATTGTGTATATTCAGTGCCGTGTGTTTTTTAGGGTCTTCCCCCCACCCCCACCCCCACCATGATGATTTTAGACCAGTGAATTATTGCAGCACCAATATATCTATTACACTAATGCTAAAATCCAGGCAAGTTTTATGAAATCAAATACACATTTCATAGACTAAACTGCCAGACAGCACAGCCAGGTTGGGGAACATGATTTCTCTCTGCTGCATGACTACCCTACCCTCAGCTTGTGATTGGACTGTTTTAGGCGTATTTTGGCATACTTATGCACTCCCCTGTCAGCAAATGTACTTGCAGTATAGCTGATTGGCTGCTGTTGCTCCTCCCTCTTCCTGGCATTCAGCCTACCCTCTAGCCATTATTGCTTTGGCTGCAAAGCCCCCTATGACAATGAAAACATGCAAGTGGGGCATCTCTGTGTGTTCCTAGTTCTTGGGGGCTCAGGTCTGGAACTCTCCTTGCGAATGGGCACCAGTCAGGGTGGTTTCTTGCTCACGTGACCACCAAATTATCAGATTGCACTGTAATCTGAAGATGGCGCTGTTCTTGTAATACTGTCATTGTTGGCTACAATTACAGTATTTAAAAAATAAATTTTTGTCATTGTCAGTTTATAATAAAAAAGGGAATTTTAATAGGATTCCAATTAATGCCTTATGTCTAATAATATCTAATTGGATACATTGGCCAAAGTTGTCAAGGGAGCTGACGCTGATTATCTTGGTCTGGTCATTGTTAGTGACTTCTGGTAATGAAAGGGTTTGCATGTTGCCAGCAGTAGTGTGAGCTCTCTTGTACACAGGGAAGGGATGAGGGTTAGATATGTGGGTGGGAAGGTAATTGCATCAGGAACAGGTAGGAGGGATTATTAGTACATTTCAGCCAGCTACTCTGCACATTTCAGTAAAGTTCAATTCTATATTCCCTGCATTGTAAAACACAAATGTAACAGGCTCACGCGGTTTGGCCGTTTCAGCCTTCCTCGTAGGTGATGTGAGTAAGGCTGTTACCGAAACCTGTTCGCCTGTTACTTTTGTGTGTTTTACCATGTAGTGAATAAGGAATTGCACTTTATTTGATTATACTGGGTAGCCAGCTGATATTGTAGTTCGAGTGTGCAGCCACTTCAGCCAGAGCACTGGACTGACCACCAGATCCTGTGTTTTGCAGTTGAACAAGGGTAACGCATTTTTCTAC
>NW_028319143.1:0-15000 GCF_062004578.1 Staurois parvus
CCGCCATTGGCGGCTGCAGCTGTCGATCACCGGGTCCCGGCCAGAGATTCCCCGCTGGCCCCCGGCAATCGTCAAGGAACAGAGACAGGGGGGAGGTCTGTATATAAACAGCACAGGTCTCTCCCCTGTCAGCACCAAACATGCTGCTTTGTATAGCAGAGCAATACAAAGCAGCATGTCTCCCTAATAAAACAGCTCACAGTTAACCCTTTGATCGCCCCAGATGTTAACCCCTTCCTGCCCAGTGCCATTAGTACAGTGTCAGTCAGGGGTGGACTGACCATTTGGAAACTCGGGCACTGCCCGAGGGCCCGGGGTCAGTAGGGGGCCCCATGAGATGCCCCTGGTACCTTTTTCATAGGCTTTTTTGAGTTTGGGCAAGGGCACAGGGGCCCCATGATCCCCTATTGCCGAGGGCCCCATGAGTTGTCAGTCTGCCCCTGGTGTCAGTGCTTTTTTTTTTTTTTTTTAGCACTGATCACTGTATTGGTATCACTGGGGATGTCAGTGGCAGTTTGTCAGTTCCCCCCCAGCGTCAGATTGCCCGCCGCAGTCCCGCTATAAATTGCTGATCGCCGCCCTTACTAGTATAAAAAAAATTAAAATAAAAATCCCAGTATATATTCCGCCATTTGTAGACGCTATAACTTTCACATACACCAATTCATTTACACGTATCAGGATTTTTTTTTTTAGCAAAAACATGGAGCAGAATACATTTTGGCCTAAATTTATGATAAAATTTGATTTTTTTAAATTTCTTTTTTACTCAGATATGTTTAATAGCAAAAAGTCAAAAATATTTTTTTTCTCATAATTGTTGGTCTTTTTTTGTTTATAGCGCAAAAAATAAAAAAAACACACAGGCAAAGACATGGAGCAGAATACATTTTGGCCTATATGTATGACAAAATTTGATTTTTTAAAATTTTTTATTGGATATGTTTTATACTGAATAAAAAAAATCAAAAATATATATATTTTATTTTTTTGCAAAATTGTTGGTCTTTTTTCGTTTATAGCGCACAAAATGAAAAGCTCACAGGCGATCAAATACCACCGAAAGGTTTATTTATGTGTAAAAAAAGGATATAAGTTTCATTTGGGTGCAGCGTTGCATGACTGCGCAATTGTCAGTTAAATTCACACAGTGTCGTCTCGCAAACAATGGCCGGATCAGGAAGGGGAAAATCCTCTGGAGAGGAAGGGGTTAAATTGCTGGCAAATGACAGTTCCCGCCCACTTTGTTCTGTTTGTAAACAAAAGGGGATTCCATCTATACCAGACCCATATCCTAGGCCAGGGGTGGGCAACTGTGGCCCTCCAGCTGTTGTAGAACTACAAGTCCCAGGAGGCATTGCAAAACTGACAGTTACAAGCATGACTCCCAAAGGCAGATGCATGATGGAACTTGTAGTTCACCAACAGCTGGAGGGCCACAGTTGCCCACCCCTGGTCTAGATGAAGGTCTGCTGAAGATGTTAATGGAGGAAAGGGAATGAATGTGAAGAGGCTGCATGCTTGGACATTGGCCTCACTATAGGGGGTACGGGGGTACAGACCGCACCCGGGTGACACCCACCAGAGGGGTGACACCGGCCACACCATTTACAAACTGCCACTGTCATTCTCTCATAGAGCTATGAAGAGCTGAGGAGAGTGATGGGGTGCTGTGGGGGGGAGCTGAGGACAGTGATGGGGCGCTGTGGGGGGAGGGGGGAGCTGAGGACAGTGATGGGGCGCTGTGGGGGGAGGGGGAGCTGAGGACAGTGATGGGGCGCTGTGGGGGGAGCTGAGAATAGTGATGGGGTGCTGTGGGGGGGAGCTGAGGACAGTGATGGGGCGCTGTGGGGGGAGGGGGGAGCTGAGGACAGTGATGGGGTGCTGTGGGGGGGGGGGAGCTGAGGACAGTGATGGGGCGCTGTGGGGGGAGGGGGAGCTGAGGACAGTGGTGGTGCGCTGTGGGGGGAGCTGAGGACAGTGATGGGGCGCTGTGGGGGGGGGGAGCTGAGGACAGTAGTGGGGTGCTGTGGGGGGGAGCTGAGGACAGTAATGGGGCACTGTGGGGGGGCGCTTAGGACAGGAATGGGGCACTGTGGGGGGGGGGGGAAGCTAAGGACAGTAAGGGGGCACTGTGGGGGGGAGCTGAGTACAGTAATGGCGCACTGTGGGGGGGGGGGAGCTGAGGACAGTAATGGGGCGCTGTGGGGGGGGGGGCACTAAGGACAGTAATGGGGCACTGGGGGGAAGGGGAGCTGAGGGCAGTACTGGGGTACTGTGGGAGGGGGGGGCAGTAACGTAGGAGGCTGAGGATATTATCGGGGACTATTGGGGGGCTAAGAACATTATTGGGGGTCCGAGGACAGTAATGGGGGGAGAGCCAATGTGCTAGCCTGCTCAGTGCCCAACTGCCTGTCCTGCTGTAGGGGGGGTGACATCATATGTTTTACCGCACCAGGTGACAGCAACCCTAGTGACACCACTGTTCTTAGATAAGAGTCTGGTGTAGATTTTTGGGGGGCTTTTCTTCATTTTTGCATGGCCCCTCAATACTGCATACCAGACCCTGGCTCCTTTGGCTGCATGGCCGGGGATTCCCAGCCATTTACTGAAAGTGACACCACCAGTTGCTGAGGACTCGGCTGTGCCGGTAATTAATACGTGACATTTGGCCAAATGGGTGAATTTTAGGGCGTTCATAGAACCTGCCTAAATTATCCACTGATTGTGTATCCAATCAGCCCCGGAAACCACAGATTTGTTGCTGCATCTAAAGGAAATCATAAATCATAAATCACTTTGTAGTAGTATAACCCGCTGGTCTCCAAACTGCAGCCCGAGGGCCAGAGGCGGCCCTTTGCTTGTCTTTATCCAGTTCTTGAGGCATTATTCCTCCCACTGACACCAACGATGGGGCGCTATTCCTCTCACTGACACCAACGATGGGGCGCTATTCCTCCCACTGACACCAATGATGGGGCGCTATTCCTCCCACTGATACCAACGATGGGGCACTATTCCTCCCACTGATACCAATGATGGGGCACTATTCCTCCCACTGATACCAATGATGGGGCGCTATTCCTCCCACTGATACCAACGATGGGGCGCTATTCCTCCCACTGACACCAACGATGGGGCACTATTCCTCCCACTGACACCAACGATGGGGCGCTATTCCTCCCACTGACACCAACGATGGGGCGCTATTCCTCCCACTGACACCAACGATGGGGCGCTATTCCTCCCACTGACACCAACGATGGGGCGCTATTCCTCCCACTGACACCAACGATGGGGCGCTATTCCTCCCACTGACACCAACGATGGGGCGCTATTCCTCCCACTGACACCAACGATGGAGCACTATTCCTCCCACTGATACCAATGATGGGGCGCTATTCCTCCCACTGATACCAATGATGTAGCCAACCAAACCAATGACTCATCTGTGTTTGGCTTCCCTTGACCATTTATTTTTCTCTCCCCTCAGGTCTGCGGGGTCCCCATAGAAGAAGGGCCCGTGTCCCGCACAGGAGCGATGGGGGAGATCAGCTCCGTCTATTTCCGGGACCCGGATCACAACCTAATAGAAGTATCAAACTACGTAGAGGAACCCAATGCCAAATCCTGACCCGCATCACCTCCGTATATGTGAGCTCCATCGCTGACCTTCAGAAACTGCAATGTTCCTGGCTGTCTCTGGCTTCAAGCCATAACAAGCATGTAGCCAGTGAAGGCAGAACTCCAGATCTGAATTTGTTCCAGGCTCAGCCGTTGGATCGGCATAACAGTCAGGCAGCTAGCATGTTCAGAGAGGTTAGCTATGGACATCTGCTCATTTTTTGACCCACGCACATTGATTACAGTTGACTTTGTTTGCTCCGACCAATCAGATCACAGATTGACTTCTGATCATCGAACAATCATTGCCTGACTCCAATAACAGTCTGGTGTCAATGGCAGCAGCTGAATGCTCACATGAACCCCGCCCCTGCATCCGACAACACAATGCTGACGCACGCGTGTCCTATTGGCAGCCCTGAGCAGTGGGCGTGTCCATTTATATGCAAATACAGACTTTCAGAAAGTCAATATTTACATAGAGCTTTTCTGGCTTTTCAGCTCGGGATCAGACTAATGTGGTGCAGCGCAACGCAGGAACCACACCGCATTCCTGTGTAATGCAGGCCATAGACGGGTCGAAAATCGTCCGTTTTAAAAAAAAAAAAAAAAAACGAAAAATCGGTCGTTCAATCAGCCAACGCTACTACTAACGGTAAAAAAAAAAATCGTCTGATCTTCGTCCCGTCTACGGCCGGCATTTTTACTTCTGTCCCTTGCAGAGAGCTCCGCTATTATATTTTATAGGAAAAGTCTTTGGGTTGCAACAATGTATCTATTTGTATCCATTTCAGATACAGATGATTTTATTCGGATACAAATAGATACATTGTTGCAACCCCAAGACTTTTCCTATAAAATATAATAGCGGACTGGAATAATTCTTCTTTTTTCAGGTCACGGCTCATGCGCAGATTTTTTTATCGGTCGATTTGCCCATCATAGCCGGGAAAATCGGTCGATCATCAAAATCGGCCGCAAATTTTCCAACTTTACCAATAAAAAAAAATATGCCAAAACCCCGAAAAACGGCCAACCAATTAACCCACTAACAGTGCGAAAATCGGCCCTTTTTTTTCCTTTCGGCCGAAAAATCAGCCCATTTTCAACCCGTCTTTCAACCCGTCGTGTGGTGTGATTTCAGCCATACGTTTTGTTTGGCTCAATTCGCATCCGCAGCAAAAAAGACCTTTTTTTTTTTTTTCCCCTCGCACCTGATTTGCATCACATAGGTGCCATGCAATGCGAATGCCAGTAATCACATAGCGTTTTGCAATCTGTTTCGGGGTGTCGTTAATTTAGCATCGACACCCGTACCAGATCGCAGGGACGCCGTGCGATTGCGGTGCGGGGAATGAACACGATTCGATGCATTTCCCACACCACATGAACCAGGGCTCAAGGTAGCAGGTGGCCCTATGCAGGTAAAGGCAGGAGATTCATTTATGTGTCACATAAATGGTACATCAAAGCAAAAAAAAGTGCACAGGAGGACCTTTCCCCTCAGTGTGGAAGCAGTGGTCTCTCTGCAGAGGTCTGACATGCCCCCTGCTGAGTCGGGGCTGGAGCTCTTCAGTCAACAAGAGAGCAGGAGCTTTGCTGATTGCGGAGCGATGGGTCTGATTCTCCAGGGGGAGTGTGCCGGACCTCTGCAGAGAGACCACTGCTGCCACACAGAGAGCATTGATGCAGCATGCTGGAAGAGGACAGGCTTTTCTACTCAGGCTGTGGCTGCTCTACAAAAAAAAAATGGCCCATGAGAACCACTGGTATATACAGCAGCAGTGTGTCTGCTGGTCATTGACACCCATCAGAAGGGCTGCTGTTTGAAACCATGGGGCCCCAAACAGCCAACCTGGCAGGGACCGCCAAACCATGGGGCCCCAAACAGCCAACCTGGCAGGGACCTCCAAACCACGGGGCCCCAAACAGCCAACCTGGCAAGGACCTCCAAACCACGGGGCCTCAAACAGCCAACCTGGCAGGGATCTCCAAACCACGGGGCCCAAAACAGCCAACGTGGCAGGGATCTCCAAACCACGGGGCCCCAAACAGCCAACGTGGCAGGGATCTCCAAACCACGGGGCCTCAAACAGCCAACCTGGCAGGGACCTCCAAACCACGGGGCCCCAAACAGCCAACCTGGCAGGGACCGCCAAACCACGGGGCCTCAAACAGCCAACCTGGCAGGGATCTCCAAACCACGGGGCCCCAAACAGCCAACGTGGCAGGGATCTCCAAACCACGGGGCCCCAAACAGCCAACCTGGCAAGGACCTCCAAACCATGGGGCCCGATACAGTCAACCTGACTATTTTGATGCGGTGCGATTTTGTATGGCTCAATTCACAGCGCACAGAAATCGCATGTGGTTTGCACAGGAATGCGGTGCGGTACATGGCATGTGATTCTCACAGGAACCGCATCAGTGTGAACCCGGGCTAAGGCCCCGTGAACCTGTCCCATAGCAAATCATTAAATGGACTGCTGTGCGTTTCTGAAAAACCGCTGTGGAAAATGCATAGGTGTGAACCTTGGCCCGGGTTCACACTGATGCGGTGCAGAATTTGCAGCGTTTCTGTGCGATTTCTGCACTGCATCAGAATCGCACGCCGTTCACACGAACTGCAGCGGGCGTGTATGTTACATTAACAACACCCCGAAATCAGTTCGCAAAACACAGTGCGATGTGCAGAATCAGATCGCATGGGTGTGAATACCTGTGCGATTCGACTCTGGTGCGGACAAAAAAAAGAGTTCTGCGCTATTTTGGTGCGGATGCAGTGCGATCTGGATGTATGGCTCAAATCACACCACACAGAAATCACATGTGGTTTGCACGGGAATGCCATGCGGTACATCGCATGTGATTCGCACAGGAACCGCATCAGTGTGAACCCGGGCTAAGACCCCATTCACACATGAGCGTTTTGCAAACGTGCGTTGTTTTTTCGCACTGCACTCCTAGAGCAGCCCATTTATTTCCTTTCATTTCCGAAGACGCCCGTGTAGCTTTTTTTTTTTAGGCGTGTTTTTCATCACGGAAATACACGCGGCTGTTGGCCACATTTGGGGAGTAATTAACAACGAATGGGATCGCAAGCGCGAAACCCGTTTTTCACAAATGCACGCAAAAAACACGCAATTTTGAACCCATTTACGAAGCGCGAATGAGAACACTCAATGATTATCTGCACTACGAGATGTCGCCAAGCCTTGTCTGCGATTTTTTTATTAAATAAAATCCAATAAAATGTATCGATTTTGGCATCTGTTTCATGCTCCATTGTTTTTTTTTTCTCCCCCCCATTGTTACAATCCAGGCATGTTCCTTTCTGTTTAAGGGTTCATTCACAGTTGTGTGACTTCAAAATTGTGCGTTTTTCGTTGCGACTTTGTAGTGCGACTTGATGCGATTTTGGACACGTGCGGCTTTGGCTTTGCCCAAGGGTGATTGTGCTGTAAAAAGTCGCATGTACGGCATTCAGGTGTGACTTTGGAAGGTTTACATTGAAGTCTATGGCCCTCAAGTCACACGAAAGTCGTGGAGGAACGACTTTTGAAGTCGCACAGAGGTGAATGGTAGCCGTTGGGAAACATGGGGAGCGAGTGACAGTCACGTGACAAGTCGCACAAGGGTGAATGGGCTCTAAACGTGTGCAAAACGTACCTTCCGAGGACCGGCACTGATATGTTCGTTTTTTCCGTGGATCAGACCGCACAGCCTGCCACGGCTGTCACAGTGCACACAGACGTCAGTGCGGGTCCAGGTCACGCTGAAGTTTAACCCCTTCAATACCGGCACTGTCACCCCCTTCCTGCCCAGGACAACTTTCAGCTTTCAGAGCTCTCACACTTCGAATAGCAATTGTGCGGTCATGCAACACTGTACCCATATGAAATTTTTATAATTTTTTCCACACAACTAGAGATTTCTTTTTGAGGTATTTTATCACCACTGGGGTGGGGATTTTTGCTAAACAAATTAAAAAAGACCGAACATTCTGAAAAAAAAAGTTGCCTGTTATAAAATTTTGCAAATAAGTAATTTTTCTGCTTCACTAATGTGCCCTGATGAGGCTGCACTGATGAAGAGGTACTGATGGGGCTGCACTGATGAAGAGGCATTGATAGGCTGCACTGATGAAGAGGCACTGATAGGCTGCACTGATGCAGAGGCACTGATGGGGCTGCACTGATGAAGAGGCATTGATAGGCTGCACTGATGAAGAGGCACTGATAGGCTGCACTGATGAAGAGGCACTGATGGGGCTGCACTGATGAAGAGGCATTGATAGGCTGCACTGATGAAGAGGCACTGATAGGCTGCACTGATGAAGAGGCACTGATGGGGCTGCACTGATGAAGAGGCATTGATAGGCTGCACTGATGAGGAGGCACTGATGGGGCTGCACTGATGAAGAGGCACTGATGGGGCTGCACCGATGAAGATGCACTGATGAAGAGGCATTGATAGGCTGCACTGATGAAGAGGCACTGTTGGGGCTGCACTGATGAAGAGGCATTGACAGGCTGCACTGATGAGGAGGCACTGATATGCTGCACTGATGGGGAGGCACTGATGAAGAGGCACTGATGGGGCTGCACTGATATGCTGCACTGATGAGGCTGCACTGATGAAGAGGCATTGATAGGCTGCACTGATGAAGAGGCACTGATAGGCTGCACTGATGAAGAGGCACTGATATGCTGCACTGATGAAGAGGCATTGATAGGCTGCACTGATATAGGGCTGCACTGATCAAGAGGCACTGATAGGCTGCACTGGAAGCGTGGAATACCTGCATCACCTGGCAAAGTTTCAAAACATGGGGGGTCTGCAAAAGTAATTTTATTTAAATTTTGCCCAGACATGTATTTTTTGGGGTTCAATATCTAGGTGAGAGCGGAGGTCAGCGGGAAGCACACTATGGTTCACATTTGTTTCCAGAAACCCCCCCCCCCCACAAATGAATCCCCTACAGTGAGGGAAGTGTGTTCACCTATGTGTCACCCTCTGTGTGTGTTGGGACAATGTACGGAAAGCTGGGTCTATGCAAACACAGGAGCCAAACCGTCCACTTTAGGGGTGTTCCAGCCCCTTCATTTTTGCCATATAGAATATTAAATGCAATAAATCCAGCAGGAATAGTGGGAACCCCTCAATGGGCAAATGTTGGAACTCAGCACAGGGATGGTGGGAACCCCTCATAATGGGCACAGTGGGTGTACAGACCCGGGAACTCAGCACGGGGATGGTGGGACCCTTCATAACGTGCACAGCGGGTGTACAGACCCAGGAACTCAGCACAGGGATGGTGGGAACCCCTCATAATGGGCACAGCGGGTGTACAGACCCGGGGACTCAGCACAGGGATGGTGGGAACCCCTCATAAACACAGCATGTGTACAGACCCGGGAACTCAGCACGGGGATGGTGGGAACCCCTCATAACGGACACAGCGGGTGTACAGATCCGGGAACTCAGCACGGGGATGGTGGGAACCCCTCATAACGGGCACAGCAGGTGTACAGACCCGGGAACTCAGCACAGGGATGGTGGGAACCCCTCATAACGGGCACAGCGGGTGTACAGACCCAGGAACTCAGCACAGGGATGGTGGGAACCCCTCATAATGGGCACAGCGGGTGTACAGACCCGGGGACTCAGCACAGGGATGGTGGGAACCCCTCATAAACACAGCATGTGTACAAACCAGGGAACTCAGCACAGGGATGGTGGGAACCCCTCATAATGGGCACAGCGGGCGTACAGACCCGGGAACTCAGCACAGGGGTGGTGGGAACCCCTCATAATGGACACAGCGGGTGTACAGACCAGGGAACTCAGGAGAGGGGTGGTGGTAACCCCTCATAATGGACACAGCGGGTGTACAGACCCGGGAACTTCAAGACAAAGAAAAAGCAGCATGTTAGGACTGTGCAGGGGTGGACTGACCATTTGGAAACTCGGGCACTGCCCGAGGGCCCGGGGTCAGTAGGGGGCCCCATGAGATGGCCCTGGTACCTTTCATTTACTTTTTTGGGTGTGGACAAGGACACAGGGGCCCCATGATCCTCTATTGCCCGGGGGCCCCATAAGTTGTCAGTCCGCCCCTGGGACTTTGCATATATCTCACGAATACCTTACAAAAGATGAATTTTTATTTTTGAGAAACACTTTAAAAAAAAGAGGAACTTCAGACAATTATATAAAAAAAAAAAAAAAACACTCGAGTCTCGGGATTCATTACAAAATTTTTTGTTATTTTTATTAAATGCATTTTGAAAATCCTGGCAGTTTAAGTGCCTGAACTCCACATTTCTCTCTCCCTGCACAGCAGAGATCCCAGTGGGGGTACCGGCACTGTTAGGGCCCATTCACCCCGGCAGGCGCTAGTGTGGACTGTACTTGTAATCTATGATGCTTTCAGGCACCGGGAGCCGGAGGGGGCGTGGTTTGGGCAGCTTAGAGGAGCATTGTATAAAATATCAGGGAACAAGGGGAGGCGGTCAGCTTCTTCATGGTCCGATAGGTGGGCAGGTAAGTGACACAGAAAGCTACCACCCAGTCAAGGTAAGTGCCAACAGTGGGGGGTTTGGCTGGACTCTCCACTTCAAGGTATCTACATAAAAATGACACAGACTGCCCCCTACTGGTCAAGCGTAGAACACGTGTTGGTGGGCCACCAATGGTCGAGGGTGCCAAATGCGCTCTACCAGAAGGTCCATGGGGGCTGCTTGAACTCGAAGGTGGGGATACTGCTGACATTGACGGGGATGGAAATGATGGCCCAGGGGAGTCCGTGCTGCTCTAAGGAGCGCTGAATCATATACCTGATAAAGAGAAAAACACAGAAAATGTTAATTAACCTCAAAACACCAGCCCTGTAAGCAGGGGCGGACTGACAACTCATGGGGCCCCCGGGCAATAGGGGATCATGGGGCCCCTGTGTCCTTGCCCACACTTAAGCCACACCAAAAAAAAAAGCCTATGAAAAAGGTACCAGGGGCATCTCATGGGGCCCCCTACTGACCCCGGGCCCTCGGGCAGTGCCCGGGTTCCTGAATGGTCAGTCCGCCCCTGCCTGTAAGGGCTTCCCAATCATCATTGTGGTTGGCTGCCAGTGATCACATGATCAAGAGCCTGTCCTACCAAAGAATGAACATAGCGCCCCCTGCTGCCTCCTGGGATGTCCATGTCACACTGAGATTCCAGGTGTATGCAGATGTGCTGCAGGGTTTTGGGGCTGGGAAGAGACCTATGGCACATGCGGGGGTTTCCCGTGCAGACGCCGCAGGTATCCATGTTGTGTGTGCATTCATGGGAAACTGGCGCAGGTGTGCAGAGCGGTCATAAGTCTCTACAGCAGTGGTTCTCAACCTTCCTAATGCCGCGACCCTTTAATACAGTCCCTCATGTTGTGGTGACCCCCAACCATAAAATTATTTACCCAGCAATTATAATTCATGAGTGTCGTTTTACCTCCAATACTGCTTCTTTCTACACAGTAGCTGCTCTTTACACATCGGAAATATGTGTTTTTTGATGGTCTTAGGCGACCCCCGTGAAAGGGTCGTTCGACCCCCAAAGGGGTCGCGATGGCAGCGAAGGTGCAAGGAGGGGCGGGAAAAAAATATCCTGGGCTGGAGTTACTCTTTAACCACTTGCCTACAGGGTACTTAAACTCCCTTCCTGCCTACCGGGCACTTCTACCCCCTTCCTGCCTACAGGGCACTTCTACCCCCTTCCTGCCTACAGGGCACTTCTACCCCCTTCCTGCCTACCGGGCACTTCTACCCCCTTCCTGCCTACAGGACACTTCTACCCCCTTCCTGCCTACAGGGCACTTCTACCCCCTTCCTGCCTACAGGGCACTTCTACCCCCTTCCTGCCTACAGGGCACTTCTACCCCCTTCCTGCCTACAGGGCACTTCTACCCCCTTCCTGCCCACCGGGCACTTCTACCCCCTTCCTGCCTACAGGGCACTTCTACCCCCTTCCTGCCTACAGGACACTTCTACCCTCTTCCTGCCTACAGGGCACTTCTACCCCCTTCCTGCCTACAGGACACTTCTACCCCCTTCCTGCCTACAGGGCACTTCTACCCCCTTCCTGCCTACAGGACACTTCTACCCCCTTCCTGCCTACAGGACACTTCTACCCCCTTCCTGCCTACAGGACACTTCTACCCCCTTCCTGCCTACAGGACACTTCTACCCCCTTCCTGCCTACAGGGCACTTCTACCCCCTTCCTGCCTACAGGGCACTTCTACCCCCTTCCTGCCTACAGGGCACTTCTACCCCCTTCCTGCCTACAGGGCACTTCTACCCCCTTCCTGCCTACAGGGCACTTCTACCCTCTTCCTGCCTACAGGGCACTTCTACCCCCTTCCTGCCTACAGGACACTTCTACCCCCTTCCTGCCTACAGGACACTTCTACCCCCTTCCTGCCTACAGGACACTTCTACCCCCTTCCTGCCTACAGGGCACTTCTACCCCCTTCCTGCCTACAGGGCACTTCTACCCCCTTCCTGCCTACAGGGCACTTCTACCCCCTTCCTGCCTACAGGACACTTCTACCCCCTTCCTGCCCACCGGGCACTTCTACCCCCTTCCTGCCTACAGGGCACTTCTACCCCCTTCCTGCCTACCGGACACTTCTACCCCCTTCCTGCCTACAGGGCACTTCTACCCCCTTCCTGCCTACAGGGCACTTCTACCCCCTTCCTGCCTACAGGACACTTCTACCCCCTTCCTGCCCACCGGGCACTT
This sequence comes from Staurois parvus, assembly GCF_062004578.1. Lineage (NCBI taxonomy): Eukaryota > Metazoa > Chordata > Amphibia > Anura > Ranidae > Staurois > Staurois parvus. The sequence goes on from NW_028319143.1 coordinate 12,401, forward strand.
CTACCCCCTTCCTGCCTACAGGGCACTTCTACCCCCTTCCTGCCTACCGGGCACTTCTACCCCCTTCCTGTCCAGGCCAATTTCCAGCTTTCAGCGCTGTCACACTTTGAATGACAATTGCGCGGTCATGCAACACTGTACCCATATGAAATTTTTATCATTTTTTTGAGACAGATAGAGCTTTGTTTTGGTGGTATTTAATCACCTCTGGGATTTTTATTTTTTCTTAAACAAACTAAAAAACACTGAAAATTTTGAAAAAAAAAAAAGTTTTTTCTTAGTTTTTGTTATACAATTTTGTAAATAAGGGATTTTTCTCTTTCACTGATGTGCGCTAATGAGGCTGCAGTGATGGGCACTGATAGGCTGCACTGATGAACACTGATGAGGAGGCACTGGTAGGTGGCACTGATGGGCATTGACAGGCATCACTGATGGACACTGAAAGGCAGCACTGATACATGACACTGATATATGGCACTGATAGGCGACACTGATTGGCAGCACTGATAGGTGGCACTGACTGGCACTGATGGGTGACATTGAAAGGCAGCTCAGATGGGCACTGATATGCGGCATTGATGTGGCACTGATGGGCACTGGCAGGTGGCACTGACAGGTTGTACTTCTGGGGCCACACTGATCATCAGGGCACACTGATCATCAGTGCCCTGATGATCAGTGTACATGTCCCCTCCACAGAGAGCCGATTACTGGCTCTCCTCTGTCAGCGTGACAGCTCGAGAGGAGAGAAATGCCGATAACCGGTATTTCCCTGTTTACATATGATCAGCTGTGATTGGACACAGCTGATCACATGACCGAGCCGACATCTTCGGCTCTTTCCGTGATCCGCTGTGTCCGAGGGACACAGCGCACCGGCGATCGCCGCGCTGCACGCTCCCTGAGCCGCGCATGCACAGTGAGAATGGGAGGACGTCATATGACATCCTATCAGAACGAGAGAACCACCTTGCGCCCGTCATTGGGCTATAGCGTGGGCGGGAGGCGATTAACTGGATGTTTAGGCACCAACTATGACCACTGCCCGAGATTTCCTGGTTCAGGGTGGCTCCTTTCTCTTACAGCATCCTATGGAGCCAAATTAAGTGCAATTGTGTTGCGCTCCAATATTAAAATATATACCCCCTATGAGTGATATTATTCTAATAAAATACATTAATTCCCCTTAATGTTGTGCTAAATACAAACATATGATAATCATCATAAAAAATATATATAAATAAATTCATAAAATAGTGAATCATTGGTAATCCAAATTAATGTGAAAAGTTGTATAAAATAAGTCCACTATGTGATAAAAAAATTAAATTTTTTACTTTTTTTTTTTCTTTTTTCTTTTTAAATCACATGGTGGACTTATTTTATACAACTTTTCACATTAACTTGGATGACCAATAGCCCAGAATAGCGGGGCACTCCCCTGCTCCTCCTTCCCCCTCCACTCTCCAAGCTAACAGACTGGCTTCAGACTGTACTGTCACCACTCTGTGAAGACCGGAAAATTCAGGGAAGCAGCACTAAGAAAGCAGGAGCCAGCAGCATTGAAAATTGTAAACTGCAAGTGCTGGGGTAAGAAGTGTAATAAAGTTTACAGAGGAATGTTTATTTTAAATGTGTTAACCTATAAAAATATGAAGTTATTAAAGTGTTACTAAACCCCCAACAGTACAATCAGTCTGTAGATGCAGTAAAGCATGCTTGTTATACTCACTGTGGAACCTAAGGGGTTAATCATCCTAATTGTGTAAAAAGACTCTTTGATCCTGTCTTCTCTGAGCCTTCCCTTCTACTGTCCCCAATCCATCTGTCGATAGAACAGAGCCTTGGGGGCAAGCTGCACATGCTCAGTTTTGTATGTATTGCTAGAGTTTTTTTTTTCCCTTGGGAGAGTGCATGTAATTAGCACAGGCCAATCAGCACTGTCCAGACAGAGGTCAGGAGCTATGCAGCCTCATAGGGGAGAATGAAAAATCCTCCTACAAGCTATAACCAGTGCTCTGCTGGACACTGATAGAAGTCACGAGACTGCTATATACTGCTGATTAGAAAAGGGATTTAGCAATTTATATTTACTAAAATAATTGCATTTCCATGTTCTGTGTACTGTGGGAGAGCAGATGCAGGGAACGCGGGGCCCGGGGAGAGCGGATGCAGGGAACGCGGGGCCCGGGGAGAGCGGATGCAGGGAACGCGGGGCCCGGGGAGAGCGGATGCAGGGAACGCGGGGCCCGGGGAGAGCGGATGCAGGGAACGCGGGGCCCGGGGAGACCGGATGCAGGGAACGCGGGGCCCGGGGAGACCGGATGCAGGGAACGCGGGGCCCGGGGAGAGCGGATGCAGGGAACGCGGGGCCCGGGGAGAGCGGATGCAGGGAACGCGGGGCCCGGGGAGAGCGGATGCAGGGAACGCGGGGCCCGGGGAGAGCGGATGCAGGGAACGCGGGGCCCGGGGAGAGCGGATGCAGGGAACGCGGGGCCCGGGGAGACCGGATGCAGGGAACGCGGGGCCCGGGGAGAGCGGATGCAGGGAACGCGGGGCCCGGGGAGAGCGGATGCAGGGAACGCGGGGCCCGGGGA
>NW_028319143.1:20000-27500 GCF_062004578.1 Staurois parvus
GTGAAGTGGAAGGAAAATGAGAAATGGTTTTCAACATTTTTTACAAATAAATCTGTGAAAAGTGTGGCGGCATTTGTATTCAGCCCCCCGGAGTCAACACTTTGTAGGACCCCCTTTGGCTGCAATTCCAGCTGCAAGTCTTTTTGGGGATGTCTCTTTGCACATCTAGAGAGGGACATTTCTGCCCATTCTTCTTTGCAGAATCACTCAAGCTGTCAGATTGGATGGAGAGCGTCTGGGAACAGCAATTTTCAAGTCTGGCCACAGATTCTCCATTGGATTTCCGTCTGGACTGTGACTGGGATACAGCGAACGCCGGGTCCGGGGACAGCGGATACGGCGAACGCCGGGTCCGGGGACAGCGGATACGCCGAACGCCGGGTCCGGGGACAGCGGATACGGTGAACGCGGGGTCCGGGGAGAGCGAATATAGTGAACGCGGGCAATTTTTAGTAAGCTGAATAAATAAAATCACTATAAGAGCTCACCAAAAGTTTTCTAACCTCCTAAAGAAAATATTTCTTTACAAAGTTTATTACATCACCAAACCTCCCCCAATGGGCTCCTGTGACGTCACAACGCCTTCTGGCAGCTATCAGCATGAGTGATGACGATGACCGTCTGAGTCACGCCTGACATTTGCCCAGCAGATTGCGGTCACCGCGTCTCCACGGAAGTAACAAGGGGTTAAACGCCTCGTCTCTGCGATCTAATTGTGTATTCGGAGATTTCACATTCGCCGTAATCATTCTGTTTCCATGGATACGAGGAACGTGTAAAAATAAAAAAAGGATGTCAGGGTAACGCGCTATTTAACATGTCAAGCGTTTCCATTTAACCTTCTAAAGGTCCGTCGGTCATCGCGGCTCAGACGTGACCCCAGAGAGATGAATTCAACAACCTGAGTGGTTGATGGAGGAGACTCACCCCCTCTCCACCAGAGCGATCTGTCCTTGGATGAACACCCCGTTATGGAGCTCTCCGCACGCCTCCGGAGGATCCGCTGGGACCAAGTGGATCTGGTCATACCGCTGGCTCTATGGGAACAGATACAAGTCAATGCGTGACTTACGGTCATCACATACCTGACAACGCCCTCTTATCCAATGCCCACCATTACACTGGATCAGGGGCGGACTGACCATTTGGAAACTTGGGCACTGCCCGAGGGCCCGGGGTCAGTAGGGGGCCCCATGAGATGCCCCTGGTACCTTTTTCATAGGCTTTTTTGAGGTTGGGAAGGACACAGGGGCCCCATGATCCCCTATTGCCCGGGGGCCCCATGAGTTGTCAGTCCGCCCTTGCACTGGATTCACAGACAAGAAAGAAACAGAGGATGAAGATTACAATAAAAACATTGATATCAATAATGATTATTCACTAAAGATTGTGTATTTCTTCACCATTATATAATGAATAAAGCAGAAGATAAATAGATTAATTAAAGTGATGAGCCAGTTATTAGAGAGGGATGACATCACTGACAATGCAGCCTATCTGTTCACTAGAGAGCGATGACATCACCGAGAATGCAGCCTATCCATTCACTAGACAGCAGTGACATCACTGAGAATGCAGCCTATCACTAGAGAGTGACAACATCACCCACAATGCAGCCTATCCATTCACTAGAGAGCGGTGACATCACTGAGAATGCAGCCTATCCATTCACTAGAGTGCGGTGACATCACTGAGAATGCAGCCTATCCATTCACTAGAGAGCTATGACATCACTGAGAATGCAGCCTATCCATTCACTAGAGAGCTATGACATCGCTGTGAATGCAGCCTATCCATTCACTAGAGAGCTATGACATCACTGAGAATGCAGCCTATCCATTCACTAGAGAGCGATGACATCACTGAGAATGCAACCTATCCATTCACTAGAGAGGGGTGACATCACTGAGAATGCAGCCTATCCATTCACTAGAGAGCTATGACATCACTGAGAATGCAGCCTATCCATTCACTAGAGAGTTATGACATCACTGAGAATGCAGCCTATCCATTCACTAGAGAGCGGTGACATCACTGAGAATGCAGCCTATCCATTCACTAGAGAGTTATGACATCACTGAGAATGCAGCCTATCCATTCACTAGAGAGCTATGACATCACTGAGAATGCAGCCTATCCATTCACTAGAGAGCTATGACATCACTGAGAATGCAGCCTATCCATTCACTAGAGAGCTATGACATCACTGAGAATGCAACCTATCCATTCACTAGAGAGTTATGACATCACTGAGAATGCAGCCTATCCATTCACTAGAGAGCGGTGACATCACTGAGAATGCAGCCTATCCATTCACTAGAGAGCGGTGACATCACTGAGAATGCAGCCTCATCACATGGATGGACGTCGTCTTTTGTGACACCAAGAGATACAGAAATCCTGTGTGTACAAAGCTTACAAACACTCCTCCGAAGTCCTTGGCCGGGGTGGCGGTGAATATGTACCGGATGTCCCCGGGACTCAGCACCTGGAAGTACAGATATTCCTGGAAGCGGAGACCTGTGGATAGAAGAGGCCGCTGTCAGCCATCAGGTGGCGCTACATAAAGAGGGAGAAACATCCCAGAATAACCCAGGGTTCATTATCACAGCTCACTCTACAGCAATTCCCCTCCCCCGTCCTATCAATCCTTATACCCAACAAGGATCAGCATGGTGAGCAACAGGGTGCATGGATGGGGGGGTGAGATGATGGATGGGGGGGTGATGGATGGGGGGGGGTGAAGGATGGGCGGGGGGGGGCATAATAGCATCAACAATCTAAAGCTGAACATTAGGCACCCGCCATCATTGCAGTGATTCAGCATGGGCAAGCAGCATTCCACGTCCCCAGCTGTTACCCCAACCTTACACCATACAGGGCCTTAAGACCCCCAGCAGTTACCCCGAGCATACAGGGTCTAGCAGCACCCCATGATCCCCCGGCTGTTACCCCAATCTTCCAGGGTCAGACATCACCCCATGATCCCCCAGCTGTTACCCCAATCATCCAGGGTCAGACATCACCCCGTGATCCCCCAGCTGCTACCCCAATCATCCAGGGTCAGACATCACCCCATGATCCCCCAGCTGTTACCCCAATCACCCAGGCTCAGACATCACCCAATGATCCCTCGGCTGTTACCCCAATCTTCCAGGGTCAGACATCACCCAATGATCCCTCGGCTGTTACCCCAATCTTCCAGGGTCAGACATCACCCCATGATCCCCCGGCTGTTACCCCAATCATCCAGGGTCAGACATCACCCCATGATCCCCCGGCTGTTACCCCAATCTTCCAGGGTCAGACATCACCCCATGATCCCCCAGCTGTTACCCCAATCACCCAGGGTCAGACATCACCCCATGATCCCCCAGCTGTTACCCCAATCACCCAGGGTCAGATATCACCCCATGATCCCCCAGCTGTTACCCCAATCACCCAGGGTCAGGCATCACCCCATGATCCCCCAGCTGTTACCCCAATCACCCAGGGTCAGGCATCACCCCATGATCCCCCAGCTGTTACCCCAATCATACAGGGTCAGATATCACCCCATGATCCCCCGGCTGTTACCCCAATCATACAGGGTCAGACATCACCCCATGATCCCCCGGCTGTTACCCCAATCATACAGGGTCAGACATCACCCCATAATCCCCCAGCTGTTACCCCAATCTTCCAGGGTCAGACATCACCCCATGATCCCCCAGCTGTTACCCCAATCATCCAGAGTCAGACATCACCCCATGATCCCCCAGCTGTTACCCCAATCTTCCAGGGTCAGACATCACCCCATGATCCCCCAGCTGTTACCCCAATCACCCAGGGTCAGACATCACCCCATGATCCCCCAGCTGTTACCCCAATCATCCAGAGTCAGACATCACCCCATGATCCCCCAGCTGTTACCCCAATCATCCAGAGTCAGACATCACCCCATGATCCCCCAGCTGTTACCCCAATCATACAGGGTCAGACATCACCCCATGATCCCCCGGCTGTTACCCCAATCATACAGAGTCAGACATCACCCCATGATCCCCCGGCTGTTACCCCAATCATACAGGGTCAGACATCACCCCATAATCCCCCAGCTGTTACCCCAATCTTCCAGGGTCAGACATCACCCCATGATCCCCCAGCTGTTACCCCAATCATCCAGAGTCAGACATCACCCCATGATCCCCCAGCTGTTACCCCAATCTTCCAGGGTCAGACATCACCCCATGATCCCCCAGCTGTTACCCCAATCACCCAGGGTCAGACATCACCCCATGATCCCCCAGCTGTTACCCCAATCATCCAGGGTCAGACATCAGCCCATGACCCCCCAGATGTTACCCCAATCACCCAGGGTCAGACATCACCCCATGATCCCCCAATCACCCAGGGTCAGAGATCACCCCATGATCCCCCAGTCACCCAGGGTCAGACATCACCCCATGATCCCCCAATCACCCAGGGTCAGACATCACCCCATGATCCCCCGATCACCCAGGGTCAGACATCACCCCATGACCCCCCAGATGTTACCCCAATCACCCAGGGTCAGACATCACCCCATGACCCCCCAGATGTTACCCCAATCACCCAGGGTCAGACATCACCCCATGACCCCCCCAGCTGTTACCCCAATCACCCAGGCTCAGACATCACCCCACTATCCCCCAATCACCCAGGGTCAGACATCACCCCATGATCCCCCAATCACCCAGGGTCAGACATCACCCCATGACCCCCCAGATGTTACCCCAATCACCCAGGGTCAGACATCACCCCATGATCCCCCAGCTGTTACCCCAATCATCCAGAGTCAGACATCACCCCATGATCCCCCAGCTGTTACCCCAATCTTCCAGGGTCAGACATCACCCCATGATCCCCCAGCTGTTACCCCAATCACCCAGGGTCAGACATCACCCCATGATCCCCCAGCTGTTACCCCAATCACCCAGGGTCAGACATCACCCCATGATCCCCCAGCTGTTACCCCAATCACCCAGGGTCAGATATCACCCCATGATCCCCCAGCTGTTACCCCAATCACCCAGGGTCAGGCATCACCCCATGATCCCCCAGCTGTTACCCCAATCATACAGGGTCAGATATCACCCCATGATCCCCCGGCTGTTACCCCAATCATACAGAGTCAGACATCACCCCATGATCCCCCGGCTGTTACCCCAATCATACAGGGTCAGACATCACCCCATAATCCCCCAGCTGTTACCCCAATCTTCCAGGGTCAGACATCACCCCATGATCCCCCAGCTGTTACCCCAATCACCCAGGGTCAGACATCACCCCATGATCCCCCAGCTGTTACCCCAATCATCCAGAGTCAGACATCACCCCATGATCCCCCAGCTGTTACCCCAATCATCCAGAGTCAGACATCACCCCATGATCCCCCAGCTGTTACCCCAATCATACAGGGTCAGACATCACCCCATGATCCCCCGGCTGTTACCCCAATCATACAGAGTCAGACATCACCCCATGATCCCCCGGCTGTTACCCCAATCATACAGGGTCAGACATCACCCCATAATCCCCCAGCTGTTACCCCAATCTTCCAGGGTCAGACATCACCCCATGATCCCCCAGCTGTTACCCCAATCATCCAGAGTCAGACATCACCCCATGATCCCCCAGCTGTTACCCCAATCTTCCAGGGTCAGACATCACCCCATGATCCCCCAGCTGTTACCCCAATCACCCAGGGTCAGACATCACCCCATGATCCCCCAGCTGTTACCCCAATCATCCAGGGTCAGACATCAGCCCATGATCCCCCAGCTGTTACCCCAATCATACAGGGTCAGACATCACCCCATGATCCCCCAGCTGTTACCCCAATCATACAGGGTCAGACATCACCCCATAATCCCCCAGCTGTTACCCCAATCTTCCAGGGTCAGACATCACCCCATGATCCCCCAGCTGTTACCCCAATCTTCCAGGGTCAGACATCACCCCATGATCCCCCAGCTGTTACCCCAATCTTCCAGGGTCAGACATCACCCCATGATCCCCCAGCTGTTACCCCAATCATACAGGGTCAGACATCACCCCATGATCACCCCAGCTGTTACCCCAATCATCCAGAGTCAGACATCACCCCATGACCCCCCAATCATCCAGGGTCTGGCACCCCCCTGCTGTTATACTAACCATTGGCCAGCAGGGGGAGTGAGAGGAGCAGTATGAGGCGGAGGGTCAGGCGGGCCCCCATGGCTCCCTGTGCAGGGGGAACATCAGGAGTCTCCCATCCCTCCTCCACCACAGTCCAGATAGAGCGGGACACGCCCACGACTTCTATTGGACGAGAAGTCCCACCTGATTGTACCATTTAAACGTCAATCATTGTTTACTGTAATTTCCCTAATAGAAGGTAACCGTCCCAGTAATTCTGTTCGAAGACAGGGATCCCGGTTCGGGTGTAGTAAGATGGCGCCCAGCGGCCTCACATCTCCGATAATACATGGTAATATGAAAAGGAGGTAATCTTCAGCCAATCAGTGAGAGCGAGGCGTGGAACGCAGGCGGTGGTCTCTATGGTAACCGTCATTTCCGCTGGTATGACTTCCGACCAATGGCAAGCCACCGATAAGCTCATCGGCCAATCAAGGTCCTTGCTCTGGAATAGAGGCGAGAAACGCAGTCTGGAGTCTCCATAGTGACAGAAGAGAGCTCCTCCCACAGTGAATAGACGGTTGGAAGGTTCCGGAAGGTTCCTAAGCCCCGGTGGATTGTGGGAAGCACAGAGCCGGCCGGGTTACTGAGCGCGGAGACAAGATGATGGTGAGTGACCCAATCCGGAGCCATCCTCCCCGGGGACCAGGGCCAGACGCTGCTCCGTCCACAGTCGGGGGCCCCAGGGTGCCGGACACACAGATATCATCTTGCCGGGGGTCCCCCAGGAGACTAAGGGGAGCGGCGGGTCACGTGGTCAGCTGGGATAACGGGCCTAAAGGGGAACGGGCGAGGCCATTGTCTGTAGATGTGGGGGGAGCCCTGTGCTGCCTGCGGGCGATGGGACAGGCTATTCTGTCCTGATCTGGGGGAGCCCCGTGCTGCCTGCAGGCGATGGGACAGGCCATTCTGTCCTAATCTGGGGGAGCCCTGTGCTGCCCGCAGGGGATGGGACAGGCTTTTCTGTCCTGATCTGGGGGAGCCCTGTGCTGCCCGCAGGCGATGGGACAGGCCATTCTGTCCTGATCTGGGACTGACCATTCTATCCTGGTCTGGGGGAGCCCTGTGCTGCCCGCAGGCGATGGGACAGGCCATTCTGTCCTGATCTGGGACTGACCATTCTATCCTGGTCTGGGGGAGCCCTGTGCTGCCCGCAGGCGATGGGACAGGCCATTCTGTCCTGATCTGGGACTGACCATTCTATCCTGGTCTGGGGGAGCCCTGTGCTGCCCGCAGGTGATGGGACAGGCCATTCTATCCTGATCTGGGGGGAGCACTGTGCTTCCTGCTCTGCTCCCATAT